>NW_026251511.1:0-63221 GCF_025024165.1 Kickxella alabastrina | reverse complement strand
CTATTTTACTGCTGACTGTTTTGAATTGATAAGCGGAGCTTTTAAGCTCCCTCATAGTGGTTTTTTAATTATATTTATTTAGTACAAACAAGTTTTATTGCAATTCCCATAGAAAAACGCGTCGGATTCAAGGAATGGGCAACCAAAAATGGCAGAATAAATGAGGACATGGATGCACTGTGTGACTTCCTACTTGTTGGACACAGCTTTTATTTATATGCAATGCCCATTAGTTGTCCTTTTCATTGTGATTATGAAGATTTACAGTCATAAAAAGGGTAAAATAACATTATTTATTAGTTCTCTCTCTTCTCTTTTACTAGCTTTTACGGAATATAAATTTAGTACACTTATAAAATATGCTTGTTAACAAATGGACAGGCCATGATGTGCTAGAGACTCTGCCAAATGGACTACCATGAGCCACACATGCATGGCTGGGAAGTTGCCCTACTGATCGACAAGTGCAGGTATGCCAGCATGTCACCTAGGAACCAAAAAATACACTATTTGTAATTATCTGATTAGATAAACTGTAATGTGAATTGTGCTGGTTATAATATATATTAATAAAAACGAGACTACGAAAAAGCTGAATAGCTCACCATTCTGAAATCGCTGTGCGCATGAAATATTTTTATATTTCCCCATCTATGCTGTCACGTGACACAGCTTTATTTTTGATATCACATAAACTACCCATTAATTGCAGCTGACATGTAATATTGCCTTTGTTGATGACACAATACTAATTTTTCACATGCCCTGCCCAGTTGAAGGATATACTGTTGAGGTGGCTTGGCATATTACCAATGATTATTAGAATATAGTGAATGATAATAATATATTTATTTGTATTATATAGTAAAACTAAAACAATCTATCATTTTTGGCATTCATATATTCATCTGAAGTACTGCCCATAGATGCAAAGCGACGAATTGTCTTGGTAGTATTAGGTATGCATACTGAGATACTACGTTTAACTATTCCAGGGCTAATGAAGAGCTCACCATTAGCTGATATGTTATCTGATGTTGAAGTTAATTGTTGGTGACTTGGCAGTTTAGTAAGCAATGCATGTCTCATGCTCTGACAGGTATGTTGTGATCCAGATGTAAAAATGGTTGTTGAGCCTGTTAAGCATAGCAAGTTATTTTTGGACAAGGGCAGGTTGATGGTCTGGCTTGCATTTACTGATGCCATGTAGCGTGCAATAGCTGGCTGAATTGGCACACATCTAGCCCGAGCTATAGTAACTGACAATAATGAGGCTGGGCAAGAGCGACTGCGCCTTAGGTTGGTAATAGGATGCATGCCTTTGGTGCTGCAGATAGGCTTCAGTCGGCATGACAGCTGGTTGTGCACTGTGGATCGAAACTCAGGCAAACTCATATTCTGTACACATTTTTGAGCTTGTGACAAAGCCAAAATTCCTGTGGATGTCATCAAAAATCGTCAGTCATGACTGATGCACCTGAACTGGCTCGTAAATATGTGTCCATCATATGTGGGGCAGCTGTTTCTATACGGAGATTTTTGGTGTGGCCATACTTGATGCGGCTGTAGATGGCGATAATGCTGTGCTGAAGTGCTGCTGCTTGGAAGCTGCAATATAGAGTGTGTTGCTGTTTCTACCTGCATTTGTGGTGATTTCATCCCTGTTATGTGCCTTGATTCGCAAACTGGTGCCTTCAGATTGGTTGCGAGCTAATAGCCTTTGCAGCTCCAAACGTAAAGGTATTAGTGTCAAACAGCGGTTCCGAGTGAGCCTGGTACTTGGCTGCACTTGCATGGTAACGAGCATTGATTGCACTCGGCGGCTAAGTTTGTTGGCCTGTGGGAATGCGTTGTGCTGCACATGCTGGGACAGAAAATCTGCATGTGACCCTGATTGCCTAGTCAACTCAATGGTGTTACTGCGCTTTCGGCTGATGGCTGCGAGCTCCGATTTGCACTGAATCACAAGGCTCTGGGAGCGACGGGTGCGGATAGTGACAATATTGTTGGATCTGGATGGAATAAGAAATGCAGCAGTAAAATCTCTGTGGGCGCGAGGCCTGCCCACTGCAGTTACGCTGGCCATGCGCGATAACTGTGTGCACAAAGACATACCCAGCTTCTTCGGTGGTAGTGAAGGCGTAGGATGAATAAAATTCAGCGCTACTCCCATTTTTGCGCTTACTCGGGCGTTTCTCGGTGGCATTCTGGAGATGATGGAGCCGACCAAAGGCTTTTTAGTTGACGGGCTCCGCAGTACAATCGACATTCTGCCCGAGTCCATTGACGATGTTGTACTGCCTGTCGCTGACTTTGGCACCTGGGGCTCAGCGGCAATGTGCGTTTCTAATAACACATCCGACGGCATGGCACAAATGCTCGAAATGTCCATGAACTGGGAACTCGAATGATTAATAGGCAGGCATTGAGAATTTTGCTTACAATCAGTGCTGCTGCTGCCGCCGTTGTTTGCGCTGGTAATGGCTTTGTTATTCATTTTGGGACTGTCAAACCAGTGCACAGTCTTGTTGGCTGTACGGCTTGCGCTTTGCTCCTCAACATTGTACTGCGAAGCCCAGCTGCGCGCATGTTGCATTTGGGCAGTTGCCAAGGATGCTGATAAAATGGCGTCTTGGCACACAAGCTGGCCGTCCCCTGCCGACTGATTAATGCATCCACTAAGACGCGTGCGGTCCATTGAGCTGGTACGTGGCGGGAACTCGGGCGAGCAAGTTTTCCAATGGGCATTCTCAGGGCTTTTCCCGCTGGAGATGTACTCAGCCACAGCAATCATCTCGCGTAGCGCCATGCTGCGGTCAAACGACGCCTGGAAATTGTTTGGCAATATTGGCGGCAATGGCGGCAGTGGCTTTACGCTCGACGTGCGACATGGAGGAACAAGCGGCGATGTGCGCGGGTGGTAAAATGGCGTGCGTGTGTCGACGCTGCTTAGAACGTTGCATTTGCTGCTGCTTTTGCTCTTTGACAGCATGGACGGTGAGCTGCTTTTGCTTGTAATTGGAGACGCTGACGCGACCTTGCTGATCTGGCGTGCAATGAATCCCAATCTGGCTGGTGACGGCGAGGATGCAGCTGCGCCAGCCGATGGCACCCGCTGCAAATTGATGCTGGTGGGAGAGAAAGGCTGGAGTTTCGCTTGGACACATTGGTGGAAGCGCGCTGAATTTACTCGCAATGGCAGCATTGTGCCTGTCATCTGAGCCGCGTGTTGACGACGACCTCTGGCGCAAAAAGCTCGGCTGTACACCAATGTTCCACTGCTTCTGAGCACTGGTTTTTGCCCCCGTGTTTGCGGCGTTGCAGGAGTCTCGCCCAATGTGGACATTGCTTGCGTGGCCAGCGAGCTGGTCGATGGCGTGGCGCGTTTGATTGAGCCAACTATCGATGCTTTGCTCGCGCGCAGCGTTGCCATTAAGCTGGAGCGGCGCCCAACCTTCTCGCTAGTAATAACACTGGCTTGCGACTCGGGACTGTCTGTCATCCAGAACTGTGCACGAACCGGTCTGGGCAAGTCGTCCTGCGAGCCACCTTTGCTGCTGTTGGCGCCTATGGCACTCAGCTCACAATTGGCAAGCGGAATCGGCAAGAAGCTGGAATGGCTGTTGCTGCTGCTGCATCTGCTTCTGCTATTGGTACATGGACTGCTGATGGCAGCTGAATTGGCAAGCCTGAGGCTGAGGCGGGACGCGGAGCGACGCAAACAACGTGTTTGGGCCAGGTGTGCCTATATGCGCTGTAAGCGGCGGCACTGCAGAAAGCTCAATATTGGTCATTTTATGCGCTGAGTCGTCGGTTATATCTGTAGGTGTGTCGGCGAAGTGGGGCTGCATATCGGAATAAACTCGTACGACCTGTCGGAGCCAGACAACGACAGTGGCGACGCAGGCGCTAAGCTCATAGGCGACATGCTCTTGGTCACCTCAGTTACTTCGGCCACTGTGTCAAGCAGGTGGCTGCGGCAATTTATATTCAGGGTCATAGCGCCCTGCATAAATAGGGTGTCCGAGCCAAGGCTTTGGCCAAAAAATAGCCGCAGTTTTTTAGCCTGACGCCGCTTTACCTGCTTGGTCTTGGCATCCACGCCAATGGCGACGGTCGCGGGGTCAAAGTGCACCCGGGCCAAGTCGCGCTCAACCTTGATGTCTGAGCGCATGCTGGAGTCTGTCGACACAAAAACGCTGCTGTCCTTGGAGCTACAGCTGATGCTGGGGTCGGGGCTGACAAGCTCGTCAGAGGAACAATACGCGTCGGCCTCGTACAGTGTCATAACGTTGGTTGGCACGTCGCCGAGTACTGTCATCAGCTTGTTGCGCCGCCAGCGAGCGCGCATACGCTGCACATCAGACAGAGAGGCGGCCGGCGATGCGGCCTGGTAGCGGATGTACGACGGCATCAGTGGCGCTGGCAATGGCGCTAAAGACAACAGATTACCGCCAGCGCTTGAAGTATAGGGGCACGGCGCAGGTGCCGAGTCGCCGAGGATCTCGCGGACTTTGTTAAACCGGCGGATGCAAGCTTCCCTCGTACCACTCACATCCGACTCGCTGTCAGAGAACGTGCTGGTGTCGATTAACAATTGGCCAGGGATTCTCGCGCGGATTCTTCCGGAACCTTTCAAGGAAGACACTGGTGATGACGAAATCATTGTATCGTCGGGCGTGATCAGCGCGGCGCTCGTGTGCAGCTCTAAACTGGAATTGCGCTCCAAATCCAAGCGCGCACTTGTGCAATGGCTGTTGGAAACCGGCATCGACAGCTGGGAGTGCCCGGCCAGGCTGTCCTCGCCAAGTATGGCCCTGAGCTTTCGGCGCCTGCGGATTAGAAGATTGCGCTGCTTGGCCGTCAGGGCGGCAGTGGCAACAACAACGCCAGCAACATTGCCCGCACCAACATCTGCAGCCCTGACAAGCGTAGGCGCTGGATCAAAGCCGGCTGACAACGAGCGCGCCGTGCTACTAAAGCTGTTGGACATTGCCTGGCGTCTTGTGAGTACTCCGGTGGGGTCTGAGCCTCCAAAGAACTGGAGGAGCTTGTCGACGCGTCTTTTGCGCTCGTAAATTGCAGATGTGACCTGGCTGGGGCTCGTGGCACTAGCAGCAGCCATTCCGCCGGAAGATTGGCCGATTGATGCGGGCACACTTTGGCTGCTGTCGCTGAATATAGACTCAATGCTGATTTCGCTTGAATGCACGTGGCCAAATCCCAGGCTGCTACCATCAAGGCGGCCACAAAGGCCGGCGCTTGAGAACGACGATGCCAACGAGTCAAACGCGCACTCGCGCAAGCTGCCATTGCCATTATCAGAGCTGTCGCTGTCAGCGACTCCAGCTTTGAGGCACCTATCATTGACAGCGCGCGCCTGAGTGTCTGGTCGTTGTAATAAGCCTTGTCGCAAGCACTTGCTGACAACGCGCCAATCGAGTTTTGGTGGCGGCAGCGGCGGCGCTTGGCTGAGCCGTGATGGGGCCATTCTCCATCGCTGCGGTCGTCGTCGCTGTCGCTCCAAGAGCGTTCCCTTTGCGCAGCCAGCTTGCGCAATGAGGACCACGACGATCGTGGCTTCTGCATAGCCAGCTGTGCCCACCCGTGCATGTGCTCCTTCTCAATGTCGCTGTCGCTGTCCATGGCGAGGATTTTCTGCTCAGCGAGCACACTCGATGAGATGCTCGATTTGTGGTTGAGCGGCTTTTTGGCTCGACGCCGGTGTGCCTCCTCGCTGCATCGCTTGCGTGCAACCATCTCGGCCGCCGCGCGAGCAGCCTGTCTCTGCGAGCTTGGCGGCACAATGGCCATGAGCTGCTGGCGCAGCAGGGCCTCGTGTGGGTGGTCTCCAAAAAAGTTGCGGATCTTGCGTGTCTTTTTGATGCGCCGCTGCTTCTGCAACGGCCTGATGCGTGTAGCCAGCTGGAAGTAGCTATCGCAAAGACTGTAGGCCAGGTGCTCGTTGACAAACTGCGCTGCCACGCGCATGAGCAGCTGCTCGCGGAACCCAACGGTGAGCTGTGCCAGGCTTGTCACTACGTGCGAGCTCGAGTGATCAATGTCCAGGTCGTTGACCCAAACCACAACGTCAATATCTGGCTCGAATTGGGCAACAATGGCCATCATCGGGTCGTAGTCAAGATCTAACCGCAATGGCCTGACGTATTCCTCGGGACTGAACCCGCTGCCCTCCTGGCCCATCAGGGCAAAAAGCCCGACGGGTGACCGTTCAAAGCGCAGCAGCGTGTGCTTTTTTAAGGTGAAGCCTATGCTTGCCAGCATCTCGTCGAACACCCAGGGGCTGTATTCCCAGCCGGGCAGGAATGGCCATGGAATACGATCGCGCATCTGGCGACTGACATTGATTCTCAGCGGCGCGTACGGCGCAATGTAGCTCAGGTATATGTAGTTGGCCAGCAGGCGCGCCATGCTCGGCTGCACATGGCGGAACCGTTCGACATCTAAGACAAACAGCAGCGACTCGAGCGCCAGCTCCGACGGCAGAGCGCAAAACTCGAGAAAAGCGCGCAGAAGCACTGGATGAATAAGCACGTTGATGAAGCGCGCCTTGAGCGGGGCCTGTGACACAAGGCTGCCAACCGCTGACATATTGATGCTGTTTGTGGTTTCGAGAAAAGAGGGATCGGGGAGTCTTGCGGGCTGCTTTGGCTGGCTGTGCGCGGGCGACACTGACAGTGATGATAAAATGACTGCCCAATGGCCGTGTTGGCTGAAACAAGCGAGTATGATAGATTGGCCGCACCGGCTGGGCCCATTAACGGCGCAAATTTGGTAATGCCGCTGTGGCTACTTGGCGGTGGCAGAGCCGAAAGTGGAACAAACAGAAACTCCCCGCTGGTGCTGCTGGTGCTGCCTCCTGCGACTGAGTTGGGAGGGGTCCCGTCGCTGGCACTGATGCTGATACTGGCACTAATACTAGTTCCAATGCTGGCCCCAATGCTGGCTCTGGCACTAGTTCCAATGCTGCTGCCACCGCATGCGACACTGTCATGGCAGCCGCCATTGGCATTGGCAGCAGCTACGGCGTCACCACTGTCCTCATCGTCCTCGTCGCACGTAATGCTGTTGTACACCGTGACCGTGTCGCCCGATTTCAAAACAGAGCTGACCAAGCTGCTGAAAAGAAGCGGCGTTGGGCCATTGAACAGCGCCGTGCAGATAATCAGCGGATTTTCGGCTCCTATCCCGCACTCTAAGACTGGCGGCAGAACGCAGCCGGCGTCCTGTCGACTCAACACGTCGTATGTCGATTCGATAATGTGGACCAAGTCCTCCACTGTCGAGCCGTGCCTTTCAATGGCGACTGTAAATTTCACACACTGGGAATCGTCCGACTTTGTATCTTGCTCACAGGACAGGCGCTTCCACATGGATGGCGGCCGCGATCTCACCAAGGGTGACACGATGGCGTTCACCGAAGCGACGCTCGCCTGTGACCCATGCGGTCTGCTGCAAACCAATGATTGATACATGCTCGCTTGTGTCGTGGACATGGTGGAGTTTGTGTACGACAGGACAGAGGCACGCTGTGGGGCTGCTGGTAGTGGCGAATGAGAGGCATCGGTGGTCCTGGGCATGTATGTGCGAGCCATGATGCGCACGTTGAGCATGATTGTGTCCTTGTGCGGTACGCTCGACATGTTGGCGGCGTGGATGAACGAGGGGATGCTTTGTTTGCCGCTGACATTGCATCTGAGCGATATCGCATCTGAATTGCGTGGATCAGTTGTACCTTCGGCCATTTGCGTCTCTATCAACATTAGCAATCGCAGGTTTGTAAATAGGTGGTTAAGTATATGATGGTATGATATGAAATTTGCATGGTTATTACATTATAACATTATTTCAGCAACAATACATGGAAAATGACATGTTGGCATGTAGTTCAATGACTTACCCTGTAGTAGTTGACAATACTAAGCTTATAACAGCAAACAAATGTCAGTCAATATTTTGTGCGATAGAGTTAAGGCTGGTGTGTATATAAATGCAGAAGAATAAATAATTTGTAACTCAATTTAGTATTACTTGTTATCAGTGTTAATTTGTAGAGTAATAATATGCTGGGAAATAGTAAGAAGCAAGAAAAGAAAAAAAAATATGGATAGCTATGAAAACATCAGAATGAACGCGTTATAATTTTATAAAGCAAGAGAAAATGGCCAATAAACTTTATAAAAATGGAAGGTTAAAGCGATGGAAATAAATTTGTCTGTCACCTTCCTTTGACAAAGCCAGAGTACCACCTGCCAAAAAAGGTTTCGAATGCCATTATTGACAATGAAAATGAAAATGACATTGAAATTGAAATTGTCGTGTCCTCTTGTTCACATTCTTGTTTTTGAATTTTCGCAGAATTATAAACAGATGTGTGGTGTGTAATATAAAAGCAAAGAATACAAAGAATACAAAGAATAAATTAAAATGGGGATTCGGGGAGGGGGCGGTTCATTGAATTGACCAATTGTCCTTTGGTTTATAATTACTGGTGGAAGGTATTGTTCCATTATTATTTGACAATGAGAGCGAATGAGGGATTGAGAGCGAAAAGATTAAAAGCGGCTAAAAATAAAGCATATTTCATTGATTGTCGAATTAAAACTTTTGAAAATAGTTGGCTCAGTATTTTTTGTGGGAGTGGTGATTATGCATACATCGTGCATAAATTTCAAAATATTTATGATAATATGCTGGTAAACAGATATTCTGGCAAAAGTTAGTACGTTTTGTTCAAGCCACATGCAAACTACAATGAGCTGGTTCGACACTAATACCCAACACCTTTATTTAGCTTTTTCTCCCTGTTCCCTCGCATCCCTCATTTCCCCTCTTGTTGAAAGTATATTGTGCATATGAGGCTGTGGCTGTGAATGTAAATGTAAATGTGGCTGCATTGCTTCATTTAAAATAATGTGCTGCCTAGAACACACAAAAACATAATATAAAAACAATATAAAGTAAAGCAAAAACATTAAAACAATCATTTTGTACTTTTGGTAGTATTGTTTGTAGCGGCACTGCCTTGTTGTCAACAGCACATTGTACGACAAAAGGATAATTAGCACGCACTTGGAAACCCGCTAATACCAGCGCTAACAGTATCAGCACCGGCGATCTACAGTCAGTGACTGTGATTGTGGCAGCAGCAAAAAATACCTTGTATTTTGAACCGATAGTATGGTGACGACACGCGCGCCTCCTATTTGAAACAGTAAAAAATATATATTGACTTAGACCAAACCAAATCCAGATGAATTCTCGATGGCAGTGAGCAGACGCGACCGCATTATCGGATCGGACTCGTACGCGGGCAGCAGCAAGCGGCCAAAGCAAGTCAACGAAGTGGGCAGACGGTCGCTGTGGGGGCCATTGCGCTGGATGACAAATGTGATATTGTCGTAGCCGCCCAGGGGCAAGCGGTCGGAGGCTGTGACAAAGGCCAGCAGCTGGCACAATTGCTCCTGCGAAAATAAGCCCACAACGCGCCAGAACCGCTGCACAATCGGGTGCACCGCCGTGTACTCGTCGTCGTAGCCGGCAATGCGCTGCAACTCACTGACATCAAGCACCCCGCCGTGGTTGCTGACGCCGTTGGCAGAGCTGCTGCCGCTGCCGCCGCCGCCCAGCCATACGACCAGCTCGCTGGGCCAGAGCATGCGGTAAACGACGCTGTCAGCAGCACGCATAAAGCCGCTGCGCAGGGCGTTGATCTGCGCACGTGCATGCTCAAAGGCAATGAACTCAAGGTAGCGCCGCACATATTGCGCGCGGTTGGCGGCGGTGACATTGATGGTGCTGCCGCTGTCGACCAGCGGAAACGTCACAGTGTCGGCTGAATCAGCGGTTATGGGCAGTGGCAGATGCGCAAACGGCGGCCGCAGCGTCAGATGGGCAGTCTCCGCCGACCCGGTGGTCTCGCCCCCAATGGCAGCTTCGGCGCGCATGTGCCAGACGCGCAGAGGGTCAGGCACTGTGATTTCGAATGAGCGGCAATAAATGTCCTCGACCGAGCCGTTGCTCTCGTCCCACTGGAGCAGATGCAGCAGCCCGTTGACGAGCTCGGGGAACGACGACTGCATGCGCTCGGTGAACACGGCTAGCGGCACGCTAGCGAACCGTGCTGGCTGCTGAGGGCCGCTGTGGGCGAGCAGGCCGGCAAGCATTGGTGCAAGCGGCGCTGTGGCCGAGTCAAGCGTAATCCCGTTGGCAAAGGCAATGCCCAGCAGCATGCCGACAGTCTCAAAATCGGCCAGCGAGTGCGGCGACGCGGCGTTGGGCCACAGATAACCGCGGCCAGCGGCCACAACCTCAAAGAGGCCGCGCTCAGGCGTGAGCAGCTGCGGCAAAAGCTGCGCAAAGAGCTCCTTCTGCACGCCGCCCATGTCGAGCCCGTCTTCGCCGCCCATAATGAAGCGCACCTTGAGCGGGAAGCGCACGCGACCGCGCGCTGCCGATAGCATGTCGACGGTGTCCAGCAGCAGGCGCGAGCGGTGCACGCTCAGCACAAGGTACGGGCTGCTGGCTTGCGACACCGCGGCGGTGCTGGCCGCCAGCAGCGGCCACTGCGGCCGTACGCCAGCGTAGACCTCGCTCTCAGCAACTGGGTCGATGCCCAGCACACGCTGCTGCTGCACGAGCTCGGCCTGGCGGTCGTGCGCGCCCAGATAGCGCTGTGCCATGCGCGCGTGCATCTCGACGGCCAACAGCTTAATCTTGTCGGCCAGCCCAAATAAGAACGGGTACGCGAACGGACTGAATATGTTAAGCGCCGTCCGTCGATCACTGGCAATGGCGGCGCCCCTGCTGCTGTCATCACAAATGCCGTTGACATCGTCCTGCTGCTGCCTGCTGCGCTCACGCATCGCGTTGATCCACCGCAGCAGCTCATGTCGCAGATCAAAGCACGCGAGTAAGCGGCGGTCGCGGAACTCCTTTAGCGACACGACGTTTGGCCGGCCAAACCCAATGTGACCGTGTGGCAGTGCCAGCCGCTGGGACACGCCAGCGTGGGCCATCGAATCGGCCCCAGCCCCCAAGCGCATCAGAGCGTGGTTGGCGTCGCTCAGCAGCCGCAGCAGCTCCAGCGCGCCGGCGTGGCGCAGCGGATTGGCCGCTACGCGCTGCGCCATCTCGTAGTCGCTGCTAACGAGCCCCCCCAGCTGCTTAACGGTGTCCAGCGCCTCGAGCTGCAGCGGCCTGACCCACAGCTGCACAACCACGGCCGGCATACGCGCCCACCACCGCAGCCACTGCCGCCGCATGCGACTGTCGCGCGCAAACCGCACCTGCCAGCCTTGCGCCAGCTCGGCAGCCGACAGCGGCTCAGTAAAGTACGTTATGCGCAGGACCAGCCGCCCCACACGCCGCTGCAGCTCGGCGCGGTCGACGTCCTCGCACGCGCTCTGCGTCACCACTAGCGCCAGCACCATTGCGGCAGTACCCAGCGCTCGCGCCAGCGCGTCGGCCTCCGAGTCGCTGAGCCGCGTGTTGCTGGCTGCCGCGGCGGCCTCGGCCTTGCGCAGCCGCGCGTCGATTTCGGCGATGCTCGGACGCAGCGCGTGGATGCAGGCCGTGCCCTTGCTCGCAGCGTGCATGCTGAACCGCAGTGCCGTCGGCAAGTCCATAGAAAATGGCGCCTGCCTGTCGCTTGCCTCGATGAAGCACTGCGAGAGCAGATCGGCCGAGCCAAACACCGCCTGCATCGTGTTGCACATCAGTTGTCCATCGATCACTATCACCGAGTGCGCCGTTTGTGCGTCCAGCCGCAAAATTGCAACCGACGATTCGCTGCCAAGTACGCCCGGCGGCGCTGCTATCGTTGTCAGCGGCGGCGGCAGCGACAGGATCTGCGGAGGGGGTGTCTTTGCCGCCTTGATTCCTGGAGCCAAGCCGCTTTTGGTTGCCGCACCCAGCAGTGCCTCGGCAACCGTGCTCATCGGCTCGTGTATGCTTCCCGCAGCCCTGCTATTGCTGGCCCTGTCGCCAGCTAGGGCGCGCCGCATGCGTGCGTTGAATGTCTGTGCAAATGACCGCTCTTTGCTGCCAACATTGCTTGTGCCTGCATATGTGCTAGACTGCCCGGCATGGCTCCTTCCCAGCTGCGCATCGGTATGTGGCTGGATGTCTGCCTGCTCCGGGTTCTCGGCTGCCCGCTGCGCCAACTCTAGTGCCAACGACTCGACTGCCGCACCCCCTAGCCGCTGTAAGCGCCTGGTGTAGCGAGCGTTGCCGCGGCAGAACACCACCTCGCACGGCCCAGCCTTGCATCCCTCACGCAGTTGCGCGGTGAACATCGCGCTAAGCCGCGCCACCCGCATCCGCATGCAGCTGTGCCTCTCGCTGCTTGGCGAGTGCTGTTTGATAGCGGCGCGAAGGGCCGGCTGCTTGAACGCCTGTCTGATGCTTTCGTCCTTGTATGTATTTTCGGCCCACTGGAGCCATTTGGCTTGCGAGGTTTTTCCGTCATCGCATTCGGCCAAGCTCGGTGAATCGTCGTCAATGCCCTTCATTTTGAGTTGTGAAGAAATACAAGCAAGCGAGCCAGTGTGTAAATTAGGTTGAATGCGGGTAATAAATACAGAAAAATACAGAAAAAAATACAGAAAAATAGGAAAGGGTAAATTGAGAACAAAGAAAGAAAAATATTTGCTTGAGAGTGAGTGCGGAGCATGACCACTCGACCTTTCGCTTTTGGCATTGAGCCCCAGCCTAACACTGGTGATGAAATTGGCCTGATTTCCACCTAGCGTTCACTGAGCGTTCACCTAGCGTTCATTTAATGTGCGCCAGAAGAGCAAAGCAAAGAAATGCAAAGCGGAGCTGTTCCGATTTTCTCTTCTCTGTTGCTGCCAAACTGCTTGAAAGACGCTGCTGTTTTGGATTTGCACACTGCATATCCAGCGGCCTAATTTCCTATTTTACTTCTACACGCCCACGCTCCCGCTGCCATTTTTTTCCCTTGTGCATTTATTTATTATGTCTGCGGCCTGGCAAGTTACCTCCTCTTCCTTCACTATGTAAGTTTACTTTTTTTCTCTCTTTATCTTGGCCACCTATTTCTGCTCGACTTCTACAAATACAAAAACAGCACCAACTCCACCGCAAAAGAACGACAATGTTTGGCCTGCCGTCCGTAGCGGACCGAGTGTCGCTCACTGTCGTCTCCATGTTCATGGTGGTCGCCGTCTTGCTGCTCTCGCTGCATCAGTTTTCGCCGAGCAGCCGCATCCACAACCACTGCCGCGCGCTTCAGCGCGACGGCTGGTGGGCAGACAAGCAGAGCCTGCTGTGGCAGCCCAACGGGTGTACGCTCAGGAAATACTCTGCGCTGGACGTGCAGAAGTGCCTGGCGCCGTCGCCCGCCCACACATCGACGCTCATCAGCGAACACGTGCTGTTCATCGGCGACTCGTCACTGCGAAACAAGTTCTATGCGTTGGCGAACATTATCAACCCTGACTATATGCGCACTGTGAGCGACACCAAGGCGCACAGCGACCTGACCGTCGGGTGGCCGGCGATCGGCGGCGCTGTGGCCAGGTTCATCTGGGATCCATACCTCAGCAGCAACCAGACCAGAGAGGTACTCGAGGGCCGCGCGCCGGTTGCGCCCAGAGTGCTTATCGTTGGCACCGGCGCCTGGTACCTCCACAATAGCGACGAGTCCGGCGGCGTGCACGAGTGGCGCAAGACTGTCGACCGGTTGGTGCTCGACATAGCGGCACTGCGTGACAACGGCTCTGTCGAGCACATCTATGTCAGCCCGATAAGCACGGTCGTGCCGAGCGCGCTATCTACAGAGCGGCAGCGGACGCTGAACCCCGACACCATTGGAAACATGAACGCATATATGGACGCACTTGATCTGCCGATGCTCATGGCGTGGCTGCGGATGACCGAGGGCATGGCGGCCGAGACGCAGGACGGGCTGCATTACTCAAAGGCGCTCAACAACCGCGCTGTTGGCGTGCTGCTCAACCGCGTGTGCAACCGCGAGGTGTTAACCAAGCACATGCGGCCGCCGTTCCTCACAACGTGCTGCTTTGAGTACCCGGCGCCCAATGGCTTCGTGGTGCTGATGGCGGCGCTGACGGTGGCTGGGCTGCCGCTGTTGATTGTACTTGGCAGGCAGCTGCCGGCCGGCGCGGTGCCGTCGGCGCGCACGCTGTGGCAGATGCTTCTTTTCTGCAGCGTCCTGCTTTTTATGTACGTGTGCGACCGGACGCCGCTGTTCGCCAAGCTGCACAAAAGCTTTGACGCGCGCGTGTTTGCGCTGCTCATTGGATTGGCGCTGGCTGGCGGCGTGGCGACGTGGGATGAGGACAAGAGCGGCGGATTCCTCGGGCGGCAGCAGACAGACGAGTGGAAGGGCTGGATGCAGATCGTCATCCTGGTCTACCACCTGCTCAACGCGTCGGCAGTGGCGGCGATCTACAACCCGGTGCGCGTGTTGGTGGCCATGTACCTGTTCATGACGGGCTACGGCCACTGCGTCTTCTTTATTAAGAAGGCCGACTTTGGGCTCAAGCGGCTGACCAGCGTGCTGCTGCGCACCAACCTGCTGGCCGTCGCCCTGGCGTACATGATGAACACCTCGTATATGGACTACTATTTTGCGCCGCTATCCAGTGCCTGGGTGCTCGTTGTTTGGCTGACGATGCGCGTGGCGCCGGCACTTAACCAGACCAACGGCGTGTGGGTCAAGCTGCTTGTCTCGGCGGCTCTGGTGAGTGCTGTCAACCGCTGGCACCTGTGGCCATTCGCATTGCTGGCTCGATGGGCGTGCGTTGGGTGCAACGCGAGTGGGAGTTCCGCTTTGGCATCGACATCTTCATTGTCTACATCGGCATGGCCACGGCGTTGGTCGTTGTGCGACACAGCGCACAGTTGCAGCAGCACGTGCGGTGGGCGCAAATGCAGCGCTGGGCCGTGCTGTTGTCGGCCGCATGCGTAGCGTGGTACTTCTGGTTTGAGGCGACGCGCAAGGACAAGTTTGTGTACAACGCCTGGCACCCTTATGTGTCCCCATTGGTTGTGCTGGCATTTGTTGTGCTGCGCAACTCGACTGAGACCCTGCGCTGCCACACCAGCTCACTGTACCGCGCGACCGGACTCATCTCGCTGGAGCTGTTTATTGCGCAGTTCCACTTATTCTTGGCTGCCGACACCAAGGCTGTGCTGGTGCTAACGCACCCGCGTCTGTGGTTTATCAACCTGGCCGTTGTGTCGGTCGTGTTTGTCGGCATGTGCCGTCTGCTGGGCGACGCATCAGGCGCCATTGTCGCGTGGATGATGGCCGTGCCGTTGGGTGCTGCCACTGCAGCTGCTGCTGCTTCTGGGGAACCCACTGCCGGCGGCGCCGACAACATTGCGATGCTCGAGTTAGGATCGAATTTGGTCACAGATACCGATGACACTGACAGTGACAGTCGGCAAGCACAGGTTCTGAGTCGCCTGGATCGGCTGGCTGCCAAACCGCGGTTGATAATGCGTGTAGGACAGTGGCTGCGCCATGTAGCTGTGCACTCACTGGGCCTGCGCTGGGCGCTTGGACTCTTGGCGCTGCTCGTACTCAACAACATTTACGACTGAACCAACATAAAAACAAAAACATTTCTTGCCTGCTTGCTTTTTTATTCTGCCAAATGTCTTGGCAAAATAACAGCTTTTGGATCGGCGAAAATAAAGAGAAAGGGGAGAGAGAATGATGCTGATGCATAAAATCAAGCTGTGCTGCTTTTGTTGTGGCAAAACAATTTGCGCTTATCATTATAAGCGTTGGCAATGAAACAAAGCGAGAATGTAAAATACAATAAAAATGGACAGACATTCTGACCACTCTGCTTATTGGCTTTTTCGTAATCTTTTGACTCGGTTATTCTTTGAGTTGAAAGCAAAATTTTTATGATAATGGAGAAAAACAAAGCTGACGTCAAAGGAGACTAAAAACGGGAAAGAGAGGTCATGCGTCAAAGGATTATTCGGATTTTTGTGCTTTTTGCGCCCGCTTTGTTGTTCGTTGTTCACACATTTTTTGCTATAATTTCGCGTCCAACCCCTTTTTCTCTATTTCATTCTTCACTTCCAGTTTTTATTCTAACCTACTATTACACTTTTTTCTTTTTTGTTGTATTTCGCGAAATTACACAACCAGCCCAATTCACTTTCAATTCAATTCAATAACTAGCATAGAGTCAACAATGAGCGACGACTATGCAAGAAACCTAAGCAGCCTTAACGAGCTGTTTCCAGACATGGACAAAGAAGTTGTGGACATGGTGCTTCGCGACAACGCCGGACTCATCGAACCCAGTGTCACCATATTGCTTGGCATGAACGACCCCTCATACAAGCCCGAAGAACAGGTAACGTCATCCATATGATGCTGTTGGTATTACCTATTGTATTTGTATTTTTGCTGTTGAGTGCATATGTATTGTTACTAACTGTCGATATATTCAATTATATATTATTTATGTGTATTTAGGAGGTTGACCGACAGAATACTCTGCAAAGAGACGCTGAGCTGGCACGCAATCTTGCGCAAAGAGACCTGGCTGCATCCAATTACCAGCACCAACAACAGCAACAGCAACAACAACAGCGGTATCCTGGACCTCGGCATTACGGCTCACCTCATCCTCCAGTGCAACCACCAAACCAGCAACACACCAGCGCACAGCCTCAAAAATCCGCAACATGCTACGCTTCGGCAAGCGCTCCACGCCCGAAACAGCATCACCATCCCCAGCAGCAACAACAACATTAGCAAACACCACCGCATCGCCTTATACTCGCCAACAATATGGTGCGGAGCCACCAGAGATTAGCACGCAGAGGAATAACTTGGACTCTGATTTTGACTCTGCTTCGGATAATGATGATGAGGAGGTAAATAGGGCGAGTAAGACGCCTGTGCTACCGGTGAGGTCGCAGGTGGAGGATGGAATGAAGGCTGTAAGGAGAGAGCCTAGTGATATGTTTGGTCTGCTAGATGAGTCTAATGATCTGGCTGCAACCTATGTGCCGCTGAGTCCGTCAAAATTGCTGCAAAGAATGTCAATATTGGCGGCGCCGCCGGCAGCAGCAGCAGTGTGGTAGTGCCGGCCGACACCCAGCAGCAGCATGATGAATTCCAGCGCCAGACTCAACAGCAGCAGCGATTCTACCAAAACGAACCGCAGCTCCAGCTCGATGACCTTGGAAGCAGCAGAGCATATTCCTGCAGCAACAGCGGCCTGCATCGCCATTGGCGCTGGACCTGGGAATCGACCTCAACAACCCATTTGACACCAACCCGCTGCTCCAATCCACCAACCCCTTTGCGCCGACGCCGACGCCTCCACTGGCACTGGCCGAGGACACCAACCCATTCCGGGCGCGCAACCCGCTGAACAACATCAGCAACAGCAGCAACAGCACCCCGCCAAACGTATGACCAACGCGAAACAACCTCCATATTTATTATTGTTCAATTAACTCGTAATCCAATATATTCTAATCTAATTCATAACCTTCCCCATGAAATGGCGCTTCTGGAAACACAACCACCACTTGCTGGCATCTCCAACTGCCCACCAGCATACACAACCGTAACCAGCCGCGTAGCGACCTCCTGGCGCACCTGCAACAAATACTGCCTCAGCATATCTGCCTCCGCACGGTCAGCTACCGCCGGGTACATGGAATGCAGTGGGAACCCGGCATCCGCTGGAATAACAACCTGGCTGACCGCCAACGAGTACAGCGCCTTTGTCGCTTCGCCCAACGGCATCGTTGCCTTGATCTTGTTCAGACACTGGGAAATAAAAAAAATAGTGTATATTAAGAGCCTGTCACCGTTACCCTTGATTTCAAAGTTTTTGAAAAAACTGTTTGGCCGGAAAAGCTCAATCGTCTCATCAACAATATCATAAGTCATCGAAGGATCTGCTACAAAATATAAAAATTGAAATGAAATGAAATGACAGTTGAGGCTGTTTTTTTGGTCATTAGCTTTCTGGACAAGTCTGTAGTTGCCGATTGCGCAAATTTTATATTGTTTTAAATACAAGCACCCCCTCCTTGCTGCTTACCGTATGGTGCTGGTCCGCGCGTCTTGGTCACCAGCGGCAGCAGCGGAATTCCATTAATTACGCGCACATCGTTCACTGAATTGTAGTTTGAATGGTATGCGGGCATCTTTGACTCGAAATTTAAAAAGTAAAAATAAAAATAAAGGAAATGCGAATATAGAAGTGTGAAAAAGAATTAAAGTGCAGATGAGAGAAAGAAGCAAAATTATTATTGTGAAGTAAAAAAGAAGCAAAAAATAGTCACATTCGAATTCACCTTTTTTTGCACGTTCGCCCCCTTATCCTTTTTGCTCACCTTGCAGTTCCTTTTATGATTTTAAATATGATCATGTGCTCAGCACGTGCATTGGATCGGATTGGACAAGGTGAAACAATACAATCTCCGCCTAATCACCTTGCCGTTTTTTTATCTGTGACGTACATGTATTTGTATAAATACGTATAACAATACGATATTTTATAAACTACATAATAACAAAGATCCACATTCAAATTTATCCGTTTGCTCGATTAGACGCATTCTGTAAAATAGATCATTTAAAATCCAAGGGAAAAACGTATTCCCCCATTAAAAAAATGTGTTGATTTATTTGGTGTCTCATTGCAATAGTGTGTTAATTAAGATATGCCTGGGGAGTGACAAGGGAATGTAAAAAAGGATGAAACAAAAAACTTGACAATAAACTGGCTACAAAACAACCATGGAAAAGTGACAGTGTGAATAAAAATTTTATTAGCAAACTTGACCGCTTTAATTGAAAATTTTCTCTTTCTGTGACAAAAGTCCCCCCTCTCCCCAGCATCTTTTTTTTGGTCTTTTGACAAATGTCTGTTGACTTGAAGTCACATTCTGCGTAAAAAATAAAAAAGCAAATAAAGGGGAGCGGTCTATATAGACAAGACAAAACATATCTAGTCGGTTGTTTTTGTCATCTTTTTTTCTTTTTTCTTTTCTCCTTTCTCTACACAATCTCATTCATTTGCTTATTTATTGCATATAGACAGATATTTATAATTTTAAAATGGGACAGTGCTTTTCAAGGGGCTCCTCCTATCCCCACTACTACGATAACTGGGCTCAGCCTAACAATGGTGGGTACTACAGTACCAGTCAAAACAGTCAAAACAGTCAAAACAGCAACTTTTTTGGAATGAGTATGGGCGCTAACCACCAAAATAGACCTAAGCTTACAAGAACATACCATTGGAATGAGTACTGACTGCCACAATCGAGAAAAATAAAAGGCTTTTACACCTTTTTTAAAATCAACATTGAGCCAAATTGTTGGCTGAATTGTTTTGCTACCACTCTCTTTTCTGCCACCCACCTTTTATTTTGTCTTGTCCTCTTACTCTCGGAGAGTTGACTTGTTGGTGATAGTGCGCACAACAACATCTGGGACAAGTGCGACAAGATAACTGCGACATTGTGAGCATGAACACACCTCATCCTCCCCAGCAGCACCAATACCGACTTGGACACGTTTGGCGGTATATTTGACAAGCTGGGATTTTTGTTTGGGGCTTTACAGCGGGCTGGGTCTGCTGGTAGTGATAAAGTCAACAAATTGCCCAAAAATAATATGACCAGAATGAAGCGAGGCAGAAAAAATAAAATACACAGATGCTCCAGCTATTTTGGTTATTAACATATTTTATTCTCCCGATTACTACGCTGTCGTCTGATAGTTTGGCGCATTTTTGGAGGGGACTGTTGGTGTCAAGTAAATTCGGGGCCGCATGCGATCGACTAACGCAGCAGCCTGCTTTTGGATAAGAAAATTCCCAGTTTATTTAGTGGTTTTATTGACATTAGCTGTTTTGGTATTGATTTATTATATATTAACGACCGAAAAAAACATTTTCATCTTTCAAAAAAATCGGGATCTCTAGTGAGCAAAACATAAAAAAAGTATTTTATGTGCAGCTTCGCAAAGTCTTGTTTATTTTTTACTCGGATATGCATACATAAACAATAAAACGAGACTTGAAAGTAAAATATCCACCAGCTTTACAACAACAAAACTAAAATTAAAATTAAAAAAGATTAGCTAAAAGCTAATTTTACATACAATGTCTGTAATCTGCCTGCATATGTGATCACCATTAACCAAGGCATAAATTAAAAAATGTGAAAAACACATTTAAACCATTTTGAAATGTCATATAATTGAACATTCTTTATATATTGTCAAGATAAATGTACTATAAAAGCCCAATTACAACGTTAAAAACTTTTTATCTAAACGACTATTACCATTGTGCGTATAACCGTGGTATCAAAACAAAATACCTCAAACTGGAGCGGATACTTTGGCACACAAACGGCGTGTAAATAAGATACATGCCGGTTATAAACTAATAAACCCTATAAAAACATGTATCTTATTGCATATATCCTAGTCAAAATTTATTTGGATTTGCGTCTGAGCTGTACATCGTGCCCATTAGCCAGAGTTCTCAATCTTGATAAGCTTAAATACATTATTAGAACTCGAATTAGCATTAGAAAGTGGATAGTCCTTACCATCAATAGTAAAAATTAAATCTGATTTTCTACTTTAGCAACTGCTGGCAGACGCTTAAATTCATTATAAATGTCGAGCAATCTCAAATCCTTGTTGGCCTGGAAATACCCAATTTCCCCGTGGCGATGAATGAGTACAGTGATAGGTGTAGCCATTTTCAGTTAACCTTGATAGTAGTGGAAGCAATGAAAGCAGTTGGGTGAATTATGGCAATGAAATATATATATATGAAAAATCTATGATGAGAAAAGGTGGTCTAAATAGTGAACATTTATATGATTTTGGAAATGAATTGATTTTCACAACCATGGTTTCCTATTTACTTGTTGGCACTTACATCCTACATACTTTTTTCTACACAGCGAGTTTACCATTAAAGCGTTTATTTTAGGCTTTTAGTGACATTAGTAGTAAATATATTCCTACTGAATGCTGTTATACTCCCTATTTTCATTCCCACAGGTTTTTTGGAAATATATCACTTTCTTATTTGAATAATTACATGTTAGGGATTTTAGGTGCCTATAAAACCTAACACTTTTTATTAAAAATAACATGCAAAAATGTCTTGTTCTCATTGGGCACTAAAGCAATGGCATGAGGCTAGTGACTGACTTAATAAATGGGGTAAAAGCCCCGCTTTGCAACTATTTAACGCGAAAAAAGGATGTAGATATTTCCTAATGTTTTTATTGGTTGATGGCGATCAACTGATTAACCAATCTTGGCTGTTTAGCCACTAAAAACCAAGAAGCCACAGTGACCAAAGCAATGTTTTCTTCACTGTTAACAATGCATAGCACTTATTTATTAAATACACCTTTATATAATAATAGTTTATCTACACGTTCATAGAACGTTTTATCATCCCAGCTTTTCTATTGCAAATACCAACCTATATATTCACCCACTACTTACAATAAACAAATGGAGCTTGCTCGCCTGGGTTTAAAAAGATTTCGAGCTTTATGGGAACTTCCGCGAATAAAGTCGTGTCAATGTGTCATAATTTTAAAAGCCATCATTTATTTATTAAACCAAGTACAAAGAACTATTGACGTTGAAAAGCAAAAAAAGTGAACCTCTTGCGCTGCATTACTTTCAGGTAAAAACAGCAAGGCAAAACTTGCTGACTGCAAATTCAATCGGCTGCTAATGTTGCTGACTTCGGAAGCTGTTGACTACAATAGTCGTTGACCAAAGCAATTTGGAGGCGCTGTTTGTCTATGCCAGCACCAGCTCATTTTATTTGCTTTTAATGCTTGCTTGGATGACACGATTTTATGTCCATTGTTTTTTTTTTCCAAAATGCGTAATTGTGTACATTTGCTTTACTTGATTTAACATTTAACATTTAAATTTTATTAACAATGGTTAAATATTTTTATGTGATGTGTTATTTTTGGGAGGTAATGGCCAAACGCTCCATTTCCACAACCAGTTTGTCGCTCTGGCAGCAAGGGGTTGAAGCCATTTCAATGTTTTCCTTGCAGGTCTCTAAAAATGTTACCATAGAGATGCCGTGAATGTTTACCATCGTTTGCATAAAGCAGTCAATGAAACTATTCCATTTTAGTTCGACAGTGCCTATCTTTTCAAAGGTACCGCTATAAAAGTCGCAAAAACGCATGATAGAAGCTGTCAGTGGGTGAGTGGATTTTTGGCACTTTATCATATACAACGGCATTACTTGGCGGTGGAAAATACTATTTAGCGGCATAATAAGCGACTCGACAGCTTTGAGTTTTTTGTAGTTGACTTCGTATACCGTGTGGTTGTTCAGCCGCCCCTGCAAATCAACCAAGTAGAGTACCATTTCCCACCAGATACCGCCAGGATATGTCTCTTCAAGTTCTTCAATCAGCGTTCCGTTGCCTGGACCTAATTCGAGTTCTCGGAGCACAAGCTGAAGCGAATTCATATCAAGGATACCTCGATTCAAGTGTAGGCCTGTCCCTTCTTTGACCAAGATGTTGCGCGCAAAACTGGCATAGAATACCATGTTTTCTTCTTTTGACCATAACCGTAACTGCATGGTTGTGCCCATTTGCCAGGTTTTGTTTTGTGGTTTGTGTCTTTCCGAAAGGTTGTCCATTACTTATATTACGAGAACTATGGATAAATGAGTTTGGGTTGAGCTGGTTGATGCACAGTTTTTTCCCCTTACTTTTTATTTTTCTGCGCGTGTCCGATTTCTGCTCTAGTTGTAGGTATGTTTGTCTAGATATAATTTTTTTAGGTTTAAAAAGGAGGTGATGGTTAAAATATAAAATAATACAGTGCCCGCAAAAGTGGTTAAGATAATTTTAAAGATGAAGAGACAAAATTGGCTCAGCACACAATTGCACAAGCATTTTAAGTCTCTCACATTTTTTCTTTACTTTCAAAACCCTCTTTTTATTTTACTTTTTATTTTTTTTATAAACAAGGCATGTTTCTTTTTTCTTTTTGATGCTTATTTTGCCTTTTAATTAAAAGAGAATGAAGGGAAATTCTTTAAAAACCCGCTTTTACATGTAAGAAAAAAAGAGGCATGGTGAAAGAGAACCCCGCAGTAAGAGATATTGCTGTACAAAACTTAAAGAGAGACTAACCAATCATTGTTAATAAAAGAGCTAAGCACATTTTTCTTTTGTTGCTCTGCTGGCTGTCTGTCTGTCTGATCGGAGAGAGGATCGGAATCATTTGGACTCATGAAGAAGAGAGGGGGAGGGATGAGCAGATTTGCTTGTGAAATTGTAATTTTTCCAGCGAATTTTTGCTTAGCTCACAGCTCATCAGCAGTGTAGCGTAAAGAGTGGGAATTTATTAAGCATGTGTTACTATTGAAAATGGGGGGGGAAAGTGATGTTCACTGCTTTTAATCTCGAAGCAAAAAAATGAAGGAAAATTGCAGATGACAACTCTCTCTCACTTTCTTTTTTTTGTCTGTTTGTCCTACATTATACTACACTATACTATTACTTATTGTTTTTCTTGTCTCCAATTTACATTTTACATTTCACAGGTGTGCCAGAATTAGTCATATTCTTTGGGAGGTTCTCTATCAATAAAAGATACATTTCAAACTCTAACCGGAGAGATTATTTTGACAAAAACAACCCCCCCCCCCAAATAATAAATGAGGCGGCTCTTGCCCACAAGCAGACGTGGCGGGTTTGCACTAGCCTCGGCAGCTATCGCTGCTCTGGGTCTTCTCAGCTACTTTGTATACGAAGTGCACAGTGAAAGCAGCCAGCAACAGCAGCAAGAGGACGATGTACCCCCAATGACTCAAGTAGCGACAGTGACAATGAAGCGGACCAGATCGAGGACATAATCAACATCGCCGATCACCTACAGCTCAACATCGACGATGAATGGCAACCACAGCAGCAGCAATCTTTAGCGCCACCAACAGCAGTCACTCAACCCTTGCTGGTGTTGAGCGATGGGCACTCGCAGCAACAACAGGGTCGGCGTATGCTGGCAATCAGCGCTCGCGGAATCATCCTGAACAGCGTGGACGGCCTTGACCGATGGTCGTCTAAAGTGAAGGTGTGCGCATCGGCAGAGGCCGTGCTTAAACGGCTGGGCAGCATATATAATGTTTACATTGTGGTGGTTGTCAGGGGAGAGGAGGATGAGGGGCGCATTATACGGGCCCTGCAGGAAGCGGTATTGTTGGAGCATCTCTGCCTACAGGCTCAGGGTCGGGCTCGGGCCCGAACTCGGCGACAGTTGATATTGCTGCTGCTAGCACTGGCGACCCGGGGATCTTGCCTCGGAACAACGTTCTGTTCTGCCAGACGGAGGAGGGCAAGTCGCATTTGGTCCGACACCTGCTGACACTCGCTGGAGTGACAAAGTTCAGCAGCAGGAATACGACATATGCGGGTTACGCCGGGTACATTGACACTAACCAGGATGTGATCCACAGGCTGGCCCAGGTGCTTCACGGGGTTGTGCTGGTCAACAGTAGTGGCCTGGCTAATAACGATGCCTTTATCAGCAGAGGAGATGTTCCTGGCACGCAGACTGCTTTTTTATCGGAATTGGCATCGACATCGACATCGACACGACATCGGCACACCGCACGCACCGGCACCGGCACCGGCACCGGCACCACCGGCACCAGTATCAACACCTGCCAATTTTTTGTCGTCCAACTCCATCGAGCGAGTGAGCGATATCACGCAGGCGTCGGTGTACGTCCAATAGACCCGATATAAAGCTGTATATAGAATGTAGAAAATGAGATAACGGAAAAGATAAAAGAGGCTTGGCCAACGAAAAAAGCAAGCCGAGTAAAGATTTTTAATAGGTTTGCTTACGAGCTCTTTGAGGCGGCTTCCTCCTGCAAAAGGCTCTGGTAAGCAGTGTCGAAAGCAGCGCGGTCCTCGTCGCTGCGCAGGGCCTTTGACGCACGCCAGAACACCGCCGCAGCAGAGTCAAGCTTGCGATTCTCAATCAAAAAGCGCAAGTAGCTGAGCCACTGCGCCTGCTTGGCCGGGCTGACGCGGCACGCCATCTCATGCAGCAGCGTCTTCTGCTTGAGCCGGGCTCCAGCTGCAAGCAGCGGCTGTAGAAGCCCAGCGTCGGGAACGCATGCCTGGCAACGTTGCTGTAGCGCGGCGGAAGGCCGCAATGTTTCTCGCCTTGGGATGGCCAGTGCCACTGTCGCTGCCGCCGTCCGCCCGTCGCCGTCGCTGCCGCTGTCGTCGATGCTGGCGCCGGCCGCACTGATTTCCGCAGCGGTGCGCAGATGCACGTGCGCGGGCAGGCCCCAGGCCCAGCTGACGTAGCGGCACTGCAGGTGCGCCTTGAGCTGCTCGTGCTCGGCGCCGAGCTGCGCCGCACGGATGAACGCGACAGATACCGCGCCTGCACGCGGTCGGCCGAAATGTCGCCTGCGCTGAACCGCTGCTCGTCCACCCGAGCCACAAATCCCACACCAGCTTTGACTGCGCCACGGCCGGCAACGCCTCGCACTCGAACAGCCGCTCGATGCGCGCGGCGCCGCTGCTGCCGCTCAGGCCGGGCTCGGCCTGCGCCGCAATGAGCGCCGCCAGCCGCTGGTGCCACAGCCTGTCCGACCCCGGGAAGCGCTGCGTGGCGTCTGCCAGCCAGTTGAGCAGCGCCTGCTGGTCCTCGATCATCCCGGCGAACGCCAGCGCCAGCGCCTCGTCCAAGCGGCCCTGCTTGTTCTCGCTGACGGCGCCCATCGCGCGCTCAAGCAGCGCAGTGAAGTACGCATGCAGGCTGGCCATGTCGCCGACGGACGCGCGCTGCCACTGGGCTAGAAAGCCAACGTACTTGGCCCACATCTCCGGCGTGTCGATGTCGGCCAGTGCCTGCGCGAACTTGTCGACCGACAGCCGCAGCGCGTCGATGAACGCGGGCGACGCGACGTTGGCGCGCGCAAGGTGCGCCGAGCACAGGTAGCTCCGGGCAGGGGCGTCGTGGGCAAAGTCCCTGGCGATCGACTCGAGCACGTGCCGGCGGCCCTCCTCCATGCCCTCGAACTTCGAGAAGATCGACGCAAACTCCTCGCGGAAGCCCAGGTCGTCGGGCACCGCGGCGATGGCCTGCTCGAAGACCACGCGCGCAACGGCGCCCTGCAGGTACGCGTTGGCCTGCTGCGCCATTGCCGAGCGCTGCTCTGCGCTCAGTGCCGCTGGTTTCCGGCCGCCGGCCATTTTGGCCAATGCGCTTGCCTCGAGCCGCTCTTCGATCAGCCGCAGCTCGTCACCAGCCGCCTGCCTCTCCTCGTCGAGCTCGCCCAGGCGGATGACATTGGCGTCCTCGGCCGCGACAGCCCCCTCGGCCGCGTCCTCGGCGCCGGCCGCGACAGCCTCCTCGGCGCCGTCAATGCCGAGCACGCGGCGACGCGCCTTGATCTTCTCGACCAGCAGTATCTCCAGCCTAAAGTACTCGATCCACAGCCGCTTGTCCTTCGGGTTAACCCTGATCGCGCGCTGCAGCAGCACCCGCGCCGCCGTCCCATTGACGTTCGCCTCGAACTCATGCGCGGCAGCCAGGATCCACAGCTGCGCCTCATACGGGTGCGCGGTGATCGCCCTAGCATACAGCTGCCCGAGCAGCCGCGTGAACCCCTGCGCGTCCTCATCCTGGGAGCCGCCGGCACGCTGGCTCTTGACAAAGTCTATAAACTGCAGCCACATGTCTATGTCGTCCGAATGCCGGACCACGGCGCGCTCGTAGATCGAGATAATCCGCTGCCTGATCGAGTAATCGCTCAGAGTCGTTTTCTGCCCCACCTGGCCCATTCGGCTCTTGCGCCGCTGGCGCAGGGCATCTACGTTCATCTCGTACTCGACGTAGCGCAGGAATGCTGCGCGTGGGACGCGGCGCCGCTTGAGCGCGTATTCGAACTTTGTGCGCTTTTTGACTATTGCTTTGAGCTCTGGCTTGCTGAATAACTCGCGACGCTCCAGGTCCTCTAACTCTCCGACCATCTTTTCAAGATGGTACTGAACGATTTCAGCCATGTTTTACTGTGTTTTTTTGGGTAAAGATACTTGGAAAAATTTTGAATTGCCTTTGAAGAATGAAAAAAGAAAGGTGAGAAAAAAAAAATTCATGTGTATTATATATATTCAATCCGGACAGCATTAATTTTTTTTCTTCTGCATCGGTGGCAATAATTTCGGTGATCTTGAGTTGATTTTCAAATTTGATCTGCGGTAATTGATGATGATAATGTTGAGGAGGGGGGGGAAGGGCAGGAAGGGATATGGATGATATTAGCCTTTTTCCCTCTTGCATTTTTCGTACTTCGCGCTATTGTTGAAATCATTTGTGATCATTGTTACAAAATATGAGTGTATGAAATCGCATTTCTAAACGAAAACCGAGGACACTTCCTATTGAGCCCTCCCATTCTGCCATTTTATAGGCAGCAGCTATAGCAGCTCTACAATGACTGAATTATAATAGCTGCCTGACTTGGCTTGCGAGCTCTAGGTTCACCCAGAACTTATGTGGTGACTCTCAACACACTATTGCTGCTGTTTGTAGGTCGACCAATATTCATGCTGCACAAAAAGACATACAATGTGCGGAAAATAATGGCAAGTACCCATTGAGTGATGTCAAAGAAACCGGTTGTTGATCTGATGCACTCGGTGTCGCCTGACGTCGTTCGATTACTGTGCACACGCTTTGATTATAAGGAACACCTTTTTTTATGCAGAAGAAAAGGGCAATTAGTCACGGCAACTTGGATCCGCATCTTTTTACCAGGCTTTTTGGTGTTGTGCTTTTTGAAGGAAGGGTGGCTCTGCATAACCAAATATTGTGAAATTTATAAAGTTTTTTTTGTTTTCAATTACATTTTTAACTTTATTGTTTTCTTTCCCTCTTCCCCCCCCCCAAAGATCCACTCTACCGCTGCAATATGCACGGCTTTACCCTGGTAAATAGACAAAAAAAACAATGACCTATGTCTGCAGTTTCCGTTTAATTCAAAAAGAAGAAGAAAAAGCCAACCCTGCTCCCTTGATTTTGTCACTCAACCATTTTTTTATGTCACCGCTTTTTGTGCGTGAAGGGGAGGGGGGGAGCTGACCAAACCAACCCAATTATATACTATTTCTGCACTTTTTCTTTCTTTTTTTTTTTGCTTGTATCGGAAAATGTTTTTTATCTGGATGCTAGACGTTTAATGATCATCTTTTTTCCCTTCACACATTTTGGCCGAAAAAAGAAGCGGCGGTTGGGCTTTCGCGGCCATTAAACACCAAGAAGCGGTATCTGTTTTTCTACAATTTTCCTCTATTTTTGATCAAACTTGCGAATCCCAAAAAAAAAAACCAACTACTGTATTGATAGTGCAATTGAAAAAGAATAAAAGTGGACAAAAAACCTCGCGACTTTTAAATTTTTATTAAATAGGACACAGTTCCATAAGTTTTTATTTGAAACTGCCCAGACACAAGTCATCGGGGATTTTTTTTGCATCATTACAAAATAGAGGACATGCAAAGTGACAAAATGTCGACACTCCCCTTTCTTGCGGGCAGTCTAGATTGTTTTGCCTGTCTCAAGATATACATTCTTTTTTATGGCTTTCAGCAAATTTATTTCCGTGTATTTTCTCTTGCTTTTATCCGTATTGTAGTCTTACTTTCACGCCTCTTATTTTTTATTATTATATCGTTCATTTTAGTTTGTATATTTTCTTGTTTTTTCTTTACCAAAACTGTCGCCACTGCAAGGAATGAGAATACTTGTCCGGACATTTGGTCGACATGCCACAGCAGCTACAACCTTTTTGACGCAAAATAAGCCCACTTTTTATTTACCCATCTTCACTGTATTCTTGAGAGCAAGTGCGGACGCGTGAAGCCGTTGGACTTCTCAATTCCTGGAATCAATTTTTGGTCCTTTTTTCGGCCTTTTGATTGGACACAGACTCCAATAAATATTCCTCCTATATTCTGCCGCTTTCTTTTCCCCCAAACTTCCGCTATTTTTTATTTTTAATACTTCAAGGATTTTATTATACTATTTTTTTGCCGCTTGCAATTGGAAGAGGAAATCCATCGAGTAGAATCATCCATTGAATTTTTTTACATTGTATATTTCTGTCGGGACGGTTGACCAAAAAAAAAAAAAGTAAACTGCTGTTGTTCAACTGGTGAGTGTGGCTTTTTTTCTTTCCCGTCAAAAGCGAGGTTGGTTATCTTTTTTGACCAAAAAAAGAGCGCCACCGGTGTTCTTCTCCGCTTTAAAAAGTATTTCCTTTCTTTTTTCATCTTTAATTTATTCCTTTTATTACTTATTATTTCTTACGCCCTCCCTCCCCCCTTTCTTTATATTCCCGTCTTCTGTGTATAGCACGGTGGCCCTGTTTGATAACCAGATCTTTGTTTCTTATATTTATGCCCATATAATTATATATTTTTAACTTACGCTCGCGCCTTTTTTCCTCGTATTTTTATTCATTTGTACAAAACGATCCGGCTCATATTTCATATTACTGCCCTGATCTCATATTTCGATCACATACATCTTGGCACACAAAACACATTTAATTTTTCTTTATTTTATTAGCTCATATTATATTTATTTTCTCCTTTTTCACTCACCCTTCCATATTCGGTTATCGTCTCTCCTCCCCCCTCCCTTCTTTTTTGTTTGCATGACAACACCTCAGCAGCACGCCTGGAATCTGGCTTCAAACAGAAGCTCTCCTGCGCCAGGCGCTTCTCAATCCCATCGACAGTTCACCTGGTCCGCAGGTGACGAAGACGACCCATCGTCATCCGACACGCCCAACCGTGCCAAACGAGCACAAGTCAAAAACGCCTGTGTCAACTGCCAACGCGCATGCAAAAAATGCGACTCTGGCCGCCCGTGTCTCCGCTGCGTAAAATATAATCTCCAAGAGTCCTGCGTTGATTCGAAGAGAAAGCCGCGTAAAAAGGGGATTAAGCGTGGCCCTTATAAAAAACGCAAGAAGAACGTTGACGACGATGCAGCAGTGGCAGCAGCAGCAACCGGCATAGTATTAAGGCCAGCAGCTACAGCTACAGCAGCAGCAGCAGGATCAGCAGGATCAGCAGGAGCATCGTCAATGATAGCTTTTCAATACCAGTCTGCGCCAGAAACAGCCGCGGTGCCAAGCGAATACCGACAATCAGAATACGGGCCGATATCAGGACCAAGCACGCTGCGGCAGATCCTTGGTGCCTCTGATAACTCTAATCGGCGATCAATATTCTCCACACGCCCCCGCCCACCGCAGATCTTAGGCCCGGGAGCCATTCCGATTCTTCTCAGCGACCCTATCCAAGACGACAATGGGTCTGGCGATTTGTCCAGCGGGTCCGACACTCCATTGGTGCAGAATCAACAGCAGCAAAGTTATTTCTACCAGTACCATAACCAGCACCGGACCACCCTGCGTTCGCCATTAACTATACCTTCGGCAGGTGCACGCCCGTCGTCTGTGGATATTCTGCCTGAAACACCGACAATGGGATTGACCTCGGCATTTGACTCGCTAGCGACCACCCAGCAGCCATACAGAACAAGCAATACGCGTTACCAACAGCACCAACCACATCAAGCACACCAGGCACATCAAGCACACCAAGTGCAGCAGCCACCGCAGCCGTCAATGATGCGACCGTACTCCCATAACAGCGGTGGCACTTTCAGACTACCGCCCATTGCATCGTTTGACCGCGCTCACCCTGTGCGCTCCCCGCCATCCTCCAACTCTCTAGCCATCTTAACCGATGTCGCCCTGGGCCGCTCAACCATGCGGCCGCCACCACCATCAAACATTGCGTCTCAACTTTCCCACTTATCGACCACTTCGCCGCCGCCGCACCACAGAAACAATTCCTCCATGTCGTCGCACTCGCACTCACACCCGCATTTGCGATCCCAACAACCACCTCCACCACGCCCACACTCCGATAACCCCGTCTACTACCACACCCCACACCCGCGACATCCACCAATTCCCATGCCAATGCCAATGCCAATGCCGCCACAGCAACACCAAGACCAACAGATGCAGCATCCGGATACTCTTGAACAACAGTCGCAAATTAGTCAACCTAAAAACACTCACTCCAGACATACGACAAAACATGGCGAGTCTGATTTATCAACGAGCTATGCTTCATCGTTAGATGGTGGTCGTGTTTCCCCTCAGGATATGCAGGACTCGGTGATGGAATCCAATATCCAAAGGCTTTCTCGACAAATGAATGATACACATTTGGACCAGGAATCATTATCTGAACACTAAGATATTATCTTTTTTATATTATTGAATATTAAATTATTATTTTTCTTCTTAAATATTGTAATGAAAAAGGCTTGCCAATATCGCCGAAATACAAGTAATGTAACATGTGCAATATGACTTTGAATTAATCTGAGAATAATCAAAGTGGACCCGTTAGAATATTGTTTAATGATACCCACTCGCCCTCATTCAGAACGCCGCTGTCAACCACCTGCTGTTTAAGGTGGGCGATGCTGGCTGTGGATATCTCAAACACGCACGCGCGCATGCTTTTTCCCACTACGGGTTTGGATATGTCGGTTGCAATCTCAGATGGTGTCTTGGACGCGTCAGCACATATTTCTGCCGGGGGAAGAGCGCTGCGCGTGTTGATAGTCTTTGGGGTGGACTGCGTCTCAAGGTCCAATGGAATTGACATAAAGCCCAGCCCACTTTTGTGGCACCTGGCCCAGTGCGAGATAAAGTTGAACATTGCGTTCCCGTCAAACACCACATGATTTGTCATAGTGAACAGCGCCAAGCCGCCGTCCGCCAGATAGCTGACCTTGATCATCAGCATCGGCTTGTCAAATTCCTTGCTGATGATACCGCTTGGAACATCCATATTGATGCCGTGCTGCTTGGCCAGTGAGTACGAAAACCCACGGCTCTTGATCTCCGAGTACGAGACCGACAGCACATCCTGGAACTCAAGTGTCGGCGGGTTGCTGTTGCTGGGGTCGTAGTCAATCGACACGGTTGAGTCCGAGTGAATGCAGAACTTGCCAAGCAAAAGCGGACACCCGTGTAGTGCGGTTGCCAGCGAGCTGTGTAGCCGGTCCCGCGACATGATGGTAGATAGCTGCGGGCTGGGCGCGTAATATTGAATGGCAGGTTTGTAAAACTGAAACATGAACTGCGTGTCGCTTGTGATGTGCTTGCTGACCGCCAGAGCTGGAAGCAACTTGCCCATGTTGACATGCATTTTTTTGGCTTTAAACACAAGGATGTGAATATTTCAAAATGAAAAGTTGGTAGCGCTGTACGTGTCTTTAAAAAATAGTAGAAAATGGCAAAAAATAAATATTGAAAAAGAAAAAGAAACTAAGCACAGGTTCCAGTCTTTGCGGCAGAGTTTGTGTGTATATAAACAAATAAAGAATGCTATTTCAGAATTGCCCTCCCCCTTGCGGTATGCACAAATATAAACAAGGATAACATTGGTGTTGGTTACTTTTGTTTGCCAGCGCCACAAATGATCAGCCAAATAAAAAAAGAAGGAAAACCAAAAAATGTTTCAATCCAGGATCGAACTGGAGACCTTGCGCGTGTGAGGCGTACGTGATAACCGACTACACCATTGAAACAAGTGCGAATTCCAGCTATTAGCTAATTTCTATTTAGCTTTATTATGGACTAAATATACTGTAAATATCATTACAACCATTTTCTATTAATTTTATTAGTTTTGGATTGTGCATATTTTGTCATATTTTTTGGGGTTTGTATGTGATGTCTTCGCTCATGTATACTGTTTTTCAATTATGCAACAGGCATTTTAATTGTGTTGTTTTAAGCTCACAATGTTTTAGCAACAATAAAATCGCACATGAGAACTCCACACGTCATTTGTTTTGAGCATGACTGACACTTGTGTCTGGACAAAAATAAGATACCAAAATGGTATTTTACAATGTTTTTTATTATATGTACGCCAATATTGTCTTTCTTTTGTTATATATAATTTGAAAAGTATGCGGGAATATTGAAATAAAAAAGTGATCATTTGCATCATGCTTTGCAGAAATAAAACAAGCATAACATGAATTTGTATCCTCATAAAAGAATTGTTTTTTCTTGGCCTCATCCGGCTAATATGGCTGAAATTTTGGATTAAAAAAGGAGCGAGTGTAGCCATTGTGTACAAAGTTGTTTATTTTTAGAAATAGACAATAAATCTAAAATATGATAGAGGAATTGTTGAATGTGCGAGTAACACACGATGTATTAGACACGTGTAAATAAAGACATTGTAAAAAGATGTATTTTTTGGCGCATGCAATCGCATGAGAGTAATTGTTCAAAGTGATCATGACAAAATTTTTTAATTAATTTGTTTTATTTGCGTTTTGTTATTTTTAGGTACATATTGACAAAGAAATGGTATTTTAAAATGTGGTGCCACCCTCCCACCACATTCCGGATTTATGTTGCCGTTTTCGAGAAACAACAACTGCGGACAATGTTTTCATTATTGCGACAATATCCATTCCAGATAACACTTGATCATGTAAAATGTCAACAAGGCCTTTACAACGCCGCCCACGAGGCTGTTGCTTCTTTAGTTTAACAGCATACATTCCATATTTCTCCAAAATCTTTCTTATTTTTTATTTAAAAGTTTAATTTATTCAGTACACTCACGCTCAGGCTCTTGCAAAGGAATACAGTCATTTTTAACTTTATTTATTTTGATTTTAAATTCAATGTCAACCTGCCCTATTTGCGGAGCAACATACGCCAATGTATTCTTTACATCTGAGCACGTCCGGGAAATGCACTTTTTTGTGGATCTGGACGAACTATAACTGACAATATCAAATGACACGAAATCCATACAAGTAACTAATTATTCCGCTTTTGTTTATACCAATAAATTCAATAAAATAAAGAGTAATAGCTATTATTTAGCAGTCCAGGTAATCAGCAGCCATCAATAACTCCAAAGACATTTCCAAATCAAAATTAAACTCTGGTACTCTCTCACTCAATCCTTCATCGGAATACCTGTATTTAAAGGTCAAGTATTGGCAGACTTTTTCGAGAACTTTGCCTTTGATGTCGGGGAATTTAATCTCATTTGTTAGGGCCTCGGTGAACATGGCAGCGGAGGAGGAGTGCTCGTTGCCGCGGGTCATGTCGAGCATATTGCGGATGGTCGCGGATTGCTCGGCGACGCGTTTGTCGATTATGAAGGAGAAGTTGTCGCCGCTGAGTAGACGCACGAAGTTTGAGGTCGAGGAGGAAGATGCCATGGTAGAATTTTATCTGAGGTCGAATGAAAAGACGTTTTGATTGTTAATTATAGACTGTTGTACAAAAATAAAGAGAGAAGAGTCTCATTTGTGACAACTGCGGAAACAATGCCGATTGCAACAGTGTGCGCGCGCGAAAATCATGCTAATGGGACACTATAGTGGTTGTTGTCAGGTGATAAAAACAGCATGCAGATAAAAAAGTTACCATTAAAAATATTTTGGGAAAAACACTTATTATCAAAGCAGGCTCTCACCGAGCGAGCACCGCACCAGTGAGCATCCAACAGCAACGGTCTGGCGCAAGGATTCAGGGTCGCCCAGAGCTGGGTTGACCTCGACCAGGTCAACGGCTACCAGGCACCCGGTCTCAGCAACAGCTTCGCAGATATAATGGCCCTCGCGGAAGGTCAGGCCGCCCCTCACGGGTGTCCCGGTCGCCGGGGCTACGGATGGGTCCAGGGCGTCAACGTCAAAGCTCATGTGCACTGGCAGCAATCTATCGGGGTTAACGTGATCCAGCGCCATCTCGACAACACGGCCGATGCCGTGCTTGTCGACATCGTGCATACTGAAGGCCTTGATATTGTGCTTCCGCAGAAGCATCTTCTCGCCAGCATCGACGTCGCGCAGGCCAATATACACCAGGCGGTCCTTGCGCACGCACCCGGGCTTGATCCAGCCAAACGGGGCGTCGCCCTGTGGCGTCTCAGCGCAGATACCCAGAACGTACGCCAGTGGGCATCCGTGCAGGTTACCCGAGTCAGTTGTCTCGGGCGTGTTAATGTCGGCGTGCGCATCCACCCACACCACGCACAGATCGGCCCCGTATACGTCCGAGGAGCCCACCAGCGTGCCCATGGCAATCGAGTGGTCGCCGCCCAGCGTCACAGCCATGCGCCCGGCCGCGCAATGCTCGCGCACCTGCTCAGCCACGCGCTGTGCCGCCATCGACACATACATTGGGTTTTCAGGCGCCCCAGAGGCGGGTCGCTGGCTGGCCTCATGGTGCGGTACTTTTCCATGCCCGGGCTCAGCTCAATGGCGTACCCCATGCCCTCGATCTGATCCAGGATGCCGAACCGAATCATCTCGATGGGCCCGTCGTCGACGCCGCCCTTGGGCTGCCCACCGCTAAACGGCACACAGGTGAGGCCCACCGTCGAGCCGCTCTTGAGGAACTTGCTGCGATCGGCCATCAGCCGCGCATCCGATGCAATCTGCTCCTCGGGGCAGAACGCAGACAGTGTGTGATCATTGTTGTTGTTGTGTGGATTCATGATGCTATGCTGTGGTGTTGTAGGGTTGTGGGGTTGTAGGGTTGTGTAACTCGGAGTAAAGAAAATAAATAAAGCGAAATCGGGGAGATCTTTTGATGCGATGAGCTGGGAGGATGAGAGAAAAAAGTGGGAAGAGGAACCGCTCCGCCCCCTTTTATACATTTCACACATATACAAATATGGGGCACATTCGAAATGGAGAAAAATAATGCAAAAAGGGCTTTCCGCTGGCTGATTCAGCCAATGGCCTTCTTGGTTTTGCTGTTCCCACACGCATTTCAGAAGACGAGAAGAAAAGCGGTTATTTTTGGTTTAAATGGGGATGACACAAGCTACGAAAGGAAAAAAACCCAGGTTTTTTTGGACCCCAAATCTCAGTGTGGGAAGAAAAAGCCAAATTGTAAAAAACGGGAGAAAAAAGCTCAGAGGAGCACAACTATTTTTATCTGAATGCGATCCAGTGGGCCACAAAAAACAATTAAACGACCACCTGAGCAAAAAAATTATGTGGCTTTCTTTTGCTGCAGAGCCAGATTCAAACAACAAAACAGGCTCTATAATAAAACAGCCACTGCATGCGCAGCAGTGATGACGAGTGCTATGGCCAGCATCGATGAATCAGCAAACCAATAAAGCCAGTCTTTTTGTTTTGTCTTGTTTCCTCAAGCTCAAGCTCAAGCGCAAGCTCAAGCGCAAGCTCAAGCTCAGGGATGTAAAAATAGCATTGTTTGTTTTGCTAAGACAATGTGACTCTAAAATAACAAATAAAAGTAAAACCCAATCAGCTGCCATCCACCGCGCTGCTGCTGCTGCTCAGCTGCTCAGCTGATCTGGCAGTACCGAGCCCGTCATTTGTGCTGGCGTGGGAAAACAAGCAATGGCATTGCGCGCTGCAGTCCAAAATCGGGCGCCTCAAGCGAAGCGCGCCTTGTAGCGCTCCGCGTCCTTCTTGTACTGGTCGGCGTGATCCTGGGCAATCTCATAATAGTGCTTCTTCTGGTCCTCAGTCAACGCCTTCCACTGCGCGCCAGCAGCCCGTGCCTTCTCCATCAACGACCCCTCGAGCCCGTCCCTCACTTCAGCGAAAAACACCATAAACGCCGGCTTGGGGCGCTTAGGCGCAAACGGATCAACAAGCAGCGGCAGCTTGGCACGCCCAGCAGCAGCGCCGGGAGAGCTCGGGGCGGCGTTGATGCGGCGACGGCGGCGGTTCTCCAGCTCAACTTGGCTGCGGTCAACTGTCGACCACCAAGCACGCACCTCTTCGCTGAGCTTGGCACGCTCCTGGTCGGACATCTGCTGGTACTTTTGCTTCTCCGACTCGCTCAACGTCCTCCACTTCTGCGCGATCGCGCGGGTGACTGTGCCTAGGTCGTAGGTGGTGTTGTTGCCTCTGAACTCCTTGTTGGTCGCGATCAGAAACAGGTTGTACGCCGTTGGCGCGCGGCTCGGCGGCATCTTGAGCAGAGCTAAGTAATAAATATACAAGCGGTATAAGAAGGCAACAAGGCAAACAGGCATGTTAGTTTGTGAGGGATAATAGAAGAGGGCACTGTTTACTTTATTGTTTTTGAGCGTAAAACGCGTACAAACCTTTCTTCGAGTTCAGCTTCTCTACACCCATGCAAGAAAAAAAGAGGAATTCCATGAATTTAGTGACAATAAAAAACCACCAGCACCATTTGCACCTTTCAAAACTACTCGCAATTTTGCAATACTTACTCTCGACAAGCTCACTCTTCGTCGGCGCCTTGGCCTTATTCTTCTCCTTCTTTGCAGGCTTAGCCACAGCCTCGGTCTCTTTCTCCACAGCCTCGGTCTCTTTCTCCACAGCCTTGCTCTTCGGGGCCTTCTTCACTCCGGTACGTGCCGCCTTGACCTCCTCAGACACATTTGCGAGCGTCGGCTTTGTTGAATACTTTGAGGCACCCGATGCCAAAGCCCCGATAATGCCAACTGTGGGAGTGTTGAGCGAAACCTGGGAGAGCAATTTCTGAACACGGAACATTGGAAGTAAGTAACAAAAAATTATATAGATTCAATCGAGAGAAGAGAGGTTTAAAAAATAAACAAAAATAAATAAAGCTTGTGAATGGCAAAAAAAAGTGATTGAAATACAAGCTGCATTCTTTTTGATTATCAGCTTGTAGGCATGTTTATTTTTTCCCTCCCATTTTTTGTATTGCATTCCCGCCCCACCCCTGATCTTATTTTTCTAAGCAGAAGAGTAACTTTGTGCAGTGGCAAAATAAAAATAAAAAGTTTGATAAAACACACCACCAAACCCACAACCAAATAAATTAATAGTAAAACTCGATTCTCAATATTATTTTATATTCCATTCATAATTATTTTTTTTGTATTTGACGCACATATATTCAAAACAATTATTTTCTTACAACCATGGCCAAGAACAAAGTAGCCGCCGGCAAAATTCAAAAGAAGCCTGTTGCTCCCATTATCAAACCCACTGCCTCCGCCATAGCCGCCGCCACTAAACCGACCAAATCCAAACAACTATCCGAAATCGACGACATTTTTGCCAAACCCAAACAGCCCAAAGAACAACCCACCACACCCGTTGACACCGTTATTCTGACTGCAACAAAATCTAAATTATCCTCAAAGTCCTCGGTTAAAGTAATAGACGCCACACTCACAGATAAAATTGCAAACCCCAAAAAGCAAATGCCACCCCCTAAAGATGATGACCCAGCTTTTGCCGATTCCAAAGGCAAAAACTCAAAGTACACGGATGATGGTCTACGCGTGTTCTATATGGAGGATTTGCGCATAGGTGAGGGTGAGGGCGACACCGAACAGTGCCCGTTCGAGTGCTCTTGCTGTTTCTGAGAAAAATAAATAAATAGATTTTCAACAGGGGTTTATATTAAAGTTTGTCAATACAAATATAGAAACAGATGTAGACGTGGTAGCGTAACCACTGCGCGAGAACCAAGAAAATAGAAATGCTTTTGTTTGACGACGTTCACCACTACCGTTCTATTTCTTCTCAGCTGCCGGATAATCGAAAACTCCAAATACGAAATAGAGCGAGAGCCGCACCAATCCGGAAACATAGCCCGATCGAGGCATTTCATTTATTATGTATCCAAAAAATAAGCAAAAAGACAAGTAATCCACGATTTGTGGATTACTTGAACCTGGTTGATGGGGCTTCCGTGGATTGAACACGGGACCTTACGATCTTCAGTCGTACGCTACTCCCAACTGAGCTAAAGCCCCTAATCTAACAGTGGTACCAACTGTCAATACATATCCTGAAATACACAACTCAACCGCCCCGGGCGCTTGTTTGCCTCCGACATCAGTGTGCTGGGTGCGCTGGATGCGCTGGGTGCGCTGGATGCGCTGGGTGCGCTGGATGCGCTGGATGCGCTGGGTGCGCTGGGTTGGCTTAAATGCATGCCAGGCAGGTGGTAGCAAGTTGAATCAATTTGAAAACTGTTTTAATGTGACGCGGGCTGTGGAAAATGAGCAACAGTGCAGCTATTAATCACTCGACACAAATCTGGCCAGTTTTACCATCATACACCTTTGGGTTGCAAATATGTTGTAGCCGCATATCGAGTCAGCACTTTATAATATACCAACTGTGTAAAACCAGCAGCCATGCCACACGAGTTCTCGGTCTTTGCTACACTTGGTTGTAGTTTACAGCCAAGAAAATAGAGTTGAATCCATCTAGTCAAAATAAATATAGCCTGTTAATTATTCACATCTGTTGTCTCTAGTGGATGCCAAAACAACAATGCGCGCCCTGCCACTTGCCTAAAAAAAATAAAACAGCATGCCAGTTTTTTTCTTTTCAAAACGTCATTCAACGTCCAGTAAAAAAACTATAGTGTTGTATATAAAGCAAAACACGTGTCTGCCAAATTCTTTCCTTAGTTTTTCGTTTGCTTCAATATAATGATAATCACGTTTTATTGTTTTTGCCTCGAGATAAACATAAAAATATCAACCTGCTGTTAATGTAGCTGTGGCTGCGGCTATGGAAATGGAAATGGTTAGGTTGAAGTTTCACATGAAACTGATAAAGCCATTTTTAGTAAATAAATAACAAATTACTATTTTCATGTTTATTATTCACTTTTTAATTTCCTCATTGTAATACATATTTATACCACAAGAATGCCTGTACCAAATTCAACTCGTTCGGCAGCACAAACCTATAGTTTCCTCCAGCAAGCGGCACACACATGTTAATCACCAGCTGCAGCAAAAGTATCCAGCAAAAAGACCAACACACCTCTAGCTTCTAAAACAAGCCTGTCCCCTAAAAAGTCCACAAGTATAGAAGGCCCTTCTCAACAAGCTGCAGGCTTAAAATGAAAAATGCTGCCTGTATCCAGCACTCCCAGAAATACTACTATTACAGCGGTAGCTTTTAAAACAGCTTTTTTTACCCAAAAGAAAACCCCGAGCGCCGTGCAGACTACCCAACAAACTGCGGGTTTGAAAAAAACATGATGCCTGTGCCCACTGCGCCTAGTAAATTCACCACCACACCATTAGCTTTGAGAATGGCAAATGTGGCACCCAGGCATGGCATTTCCAACAATACTGCTAAAAGAATGCCAGCCTCTAAACTGGAAAACTTGGCGTTTAGTAAATTCCCGAGTGCCTTTCATTCTTCCCAGAAAATTACAGGCTTCAAAAATAATTCACCACATATGCCAACCACACTCAACAAAAATGCTGCTTGGCCCAATACACCTTGCCGCTCCACCAAAGAAAGCAGATGCAATTGCCGTTCATGTATATAATGTTATAAAGGTAGATAATAGCGGGTAGAAAGTAGATATAATAATTACATATGTAATTAATGTCCCAAAGACTGCTACTGTTAGGCACTTGGAAGATGAATTCACAAATGTGTATCTCAAGAGTGGCAAGTCTCAGCTTACTAACAGCCGGTATAATAATAAATCATGGCCGCCGACCAAGCTGCTAGCTGATTTTTTAAGCCCGGTGGCTTGGCACTTTACCTTGAGCTTGGTAGAACTGCAGAGTTTTCAAACATGACAAAAAACTGAATGGAACATACCTCCCTTGCCACGCCGGCAGATTTGAATATATAATTGTTTATATGTTCTTAGTTTTGTTTCTCGTTTGATTTATTTTGTTTATTACTTTTATTTACTTTATTAAATGGTTGTGCGTAGTTCTAAAATTTTATTATACTTCACATTGCACTGCCTTGATTCACAACCATGTCAACATTAATAGAACCTTTTAATTATATTAAAAATGCCAAGTGTGTTCATTTTATATTTTCTGAATGCACAATTAGTGCTATACAAATACAAGCATTTGCACACTTGTTTGCCGCTTTACTTATTTGTAGTTGCAAAACTTGCATATTTGTTTTTAAAACGCATTGGAACACACAAACTGTATTATTTTCATTACACTATGAGTTCACCACATTATTTGTCGTTTTTACCCGGCCTATCAGGCATGGTTATCAATACACCGCTGGCAATTGTAAAACCAAATTTAATACTTGCAAAGCCCGGGAATACCTTTTCATCTGGACTATCCACAACATATTGTACCATCACATAGACACAGGAGTGCTACTGTTGTAGACAAGCAAGTTTTTTGGCGCGAGTATTTCTCAATTGTAGCAAGTTTGAGATTGAAAACAACAAATACCACAATGGCACAAGGTATTTTAAATTTAATTAATGAATGACAAAGTCATTCGTTTCAAGATTTAAAGTGGAACGCCAAACAAATTGGCTTGCCAAATAAAACCAGGTTAAACACAACAGCAAATTACAAACAGGTTGATGAATATCTTGATATGTAAAAAAGTATTTATTCTAAATAACTAGCAATAACAAAGTGTATAAACTATAGTGGGATCTGACCGTCTCGGCTTGACTTGTACACGCGCATTTGTCTTGTTCAAAATTCCAATATTCCAATAGCCCATTGATGTGCATATAAACCCCAACTACTTTTGGTTTACTTGGTGAAAACTGAATACATGCAGGTGTCTAGTTGTGCTGAATGCACATTATTTAATTGTAATATTGAAAACATGTTTGTCGTTTTTAAAAATTAATTTCTCACAAACCACCCCTAGCTCCTCCAATGTTTTTGTCTTGTCCATAGACGTAAGTAAGACCTTTTTATTATTGTTTTTGTTTTTGATAGATACTCCCAGAATTCTTACATTTACATTTATATCTTCTGTATACCCCAATGCTCTTAGCTTGTTTATAAAATTGTTTACGGTACTAGTCGATTGAATAGTTTCTTTTAATTGAGTCATTATAAATATAAAAAATATGAAAACAATATAATTGCTATATAGTAGCTGATAAAAAGCAATGCAAACAAAATAATTATGTTGCAAGCTGCACACTTTTGAACTACTTTATATACAAGCAAAATGGTTATCACTCTTTAAAGCACTGCTTTTATTTTTTATTTGCAAAAAATAAAACGTATTAAATTATTGCTCAACAAAAAATAATATCGGCTGTTTGCAAACATAGGACTGCAAATCCTCATAGCGGTTCTTTTGCGTTCCATTGGATGTACTCCCTTTTTTGCAAGTCTGACCAACAAATAAAAGAAGTGCTCTTTTCAAACAAAAAGTAAGTAGAGCATGGTAAAGATACAGCACATTGGCCATAGACGTCAGTGAGAAAAAAAGCAAAAGTCGCCAATCTTGAGTGGGTGGATACTCCGCAAGGTGGGCATCTGAAAAGGGCTTCTCTATAAAGGCTGAAAGAGATTATGCTGCTTGGGACAGGTTGCAAAGGATGTGGTATCGCAAATATTGCCGACAACTTGACGACGTCGCATGAAAATAAAACAGCTGCTGGCAGAACGCACGACCAAAATGCACAAGTGACCACTGGTCATGCGAGGACAATCTGCGGAGTTTGTAAAACCAAGTCACAAGTTGAACAGATACTGGGACTGCGGCAAGATGAAGAGGATGGGGGTTTGCGTGGAGCGAAAAACGGACCGTCGCCGAGGACCCGCTCGCCGTAGTCAGTTGGACATTGATTGCCAGCAATAATGACGCATCCAACCGCACATCAGACATGCAACCACCTTTGTGCAAATAATTGGTCTGGAAAATTGTGAGACACTGACGGGCAAAAAGCGCAGTTTTGCTGTTGGTCGAGTAAATGAGCCTTATTAGTTTTAGTTGACCATTGATTGCACCGGTTCTCTATTTGTATGACTTTTCATAGCTTGGTTTGACAACAAACATTGTTTTCTATTCATATTTTGGCATCAATGTTGGTCGATAAATATTGTCAATTTAATTTTTATATAAAAACATTTGAAACACACAAAAATTATACAAATGATTCGTGTTTTCAAATTACAGCAGCGATGTGTGTTTAAAACCCGGACCTGGCATTGTCCTTGACAAGCTTGTTGTGGTACGCAGCGTTGTCCTTGGCATCCATGCTCTTGTTGCCAATGGCCTGGCCAACCTTTTCCTTGGCAGTGCCGCCGACATTGTTAGCAGAGTCGCCAGCGCGGTGCATGTTAAGGGTTTTCTCCTCACGACGAGTCTGAGTCTCCCGCATATTCTGCTTGCCCTCGCCCTCGGCCCACTGCTTGCGGCCCTTGTCAGCGAGATCATTGTTGCCCACCATGCTTCCAATGGCATCCTTAATGGCATCCTTAATGGCGCCGGCAGTCTGCTTGTAAAGGTTGGACATGATAATAGAAATGAATAAATGAGATTATTTAGTTTGCTTGTTGAAAAATGGGGCTGTAGTTAAGAAAAGTAGCTGCTGGTTTTTAAGAGCAGTAAATGACGCCTTAGCAAAGTCTTTTAGTACCGCTGTCCAATTACAAGTCCGGCCAGAGATTTTTGGGCATACCAACGTTTGAATTTGTGTACGGCACTGGCTGCTTCAAAGAGTATAAAAGAGCAGCTGCCGCCAACATATCTATTTTGACAATTGTGTCTGCCACTCCGTCTTATACATTTGGCATCTTTTATTTTAATTTTTGGACCTGGTGGCTGAGTTATTTCTTTTGAGCGGGCAAATACCTGCTGCGGAAAATCATTGGATGGACGAAAAAGCATGCCAAATAAATTGTGCTTTGTTGCGTATTCTATCTTGGGTCCATTTGTCGGGACCAGCACACAAAAACGTCCTAGGTCTTTTGGAAATCCCTTTTTGCGGTTGCTGAGCGATGATATCAAATTGCAACACATATGCTACAAGATTGCCTGTAACCAAAATATTGGTGACAAGCAACATGAATTGGCAACCAACTCTGACAGCAACTGTAGAAATGCCAAGCTCAATATTCGGTCTTTTACATTCGTGTGTGTGCTCGCTCGCTCAAATTGTGTTTGTTGTCGTGTTGACCGCTTTCTTTTTTGTGTACTTTATTTTCTGTTGTAGGTCAAGCGCAAGGTTCACGTTTTATGTCGAGACTCACGGTTCAAGTTGGCTTTTTTCAATATTTTCAATTGTTCGCAATTAATACTCCATTTTGATTAACGCTTCAATTTACACATTCTAATTTATATTACCGCCGCCGACGGACAGGAGTGCTTAGGGGCTAGTTGCGTTTCCAAAACAGTGTGGCGACGTCGCCAACCATATCGGGTAGGTTCTCCCGAATGGCGTGGCCGGCAGCTGGCAGAAGCTCCAGCTGGAATTCGCCCTGCATTTGCGCAATCAGCAGCTCCTTATCCAGCCTGTCTAACCCAGCAAGAATCAGCAGCTTGGCAGTCTGCGCACTGACAAGCGTCCTTGACAGCCCCGTGTACCATCCTCGCCAACACTGTTTTGTGGGCATCGACTGCGTTTTCCACGACCATCTGCTGCCATTCTGCACAATGAGTAACGGCACAGACCCGAGACTCTGGGTGGCTCCTGAGTCAATGTCTGAATGAGTTGCACTCAATACGGATGCAAAATACCGCGGCCTGGCGGGAATAAAAAGACAGAATGACATGCAGCGAGTCCAGAGCCGTGGCTTTGACAATATCGATAAGAACCAGGCTGCGGATTGGCAAGAGTCTTCTTGGTGCCGTGGCATGCGCCATGACCGCACCGCCCATGTTGTCCCCAGCTAGAATGGTGTCTTGCCCGGAATGTTTGCCGAGCACTGCACGGTTGATCTTAATGTAGTCGGGTATCAGATGGTTCAGACTAAGATTCTGGTGCTCGCTTGTAGTAGATATGTATTGGTTGATGGCGATCAACTGATTAACCAGTCTTGGCTGTTTAGCCACACAAACAATAAGTCACACAGTGACCAGAGCAATATGCTCTCTAGTCTTTACCTCACACAGTGCATAGCACTTGTTATTAAATAAACTTTATAGCATTATACTTTATCTACACGTTCATAGAACGTTCTCTATATTCCAACAATATGTGGCCGCGAGTATTGGGCGCTATGGCTGTCGCCTGGGGCACGGTCTGGCGGATGTGCTTGCACACTAGGCCAAACGTCAAAACACGAGTGTCCGACACATGGGAAAACATAAAGATGAGGCTGTCAGTGTGCAGAAGCCCGCTGTCATATACATTAAAGTGAGCGTTTCCTTACATGTCTGTTTGCTGTTGCGCTTCAAAGTAGTCAATCTAGGAAAGTAGCTAATACTGATCTCACAAGCCGTGGATCTTTTTTGCGTTGGCACTGCACGCTTTTTCCACGAACGGCGAGAGCTGCATGTTGCGCACTCTAAACATGCCCTGCCAGAGGTTGATATTCATATTTTCATCCGCCAGGCAATACGTTGCTATGGAGGTTAAACATTTTAAGGCAGTAAGCGCGCGTTGAGTAAACTTTATCGACAAAAAACAAGCAAGGGCAAACCACAAACATGCATGTTGGATATGTCTCAGATACACCAGTATCAACAAGTGAGCTAATAGCTTGCCAATAATCAAGTCAGTTTGGCCGAGTGGTTAAGGCGACAGACTAGAAATCTGTTGGGCGCTGCCCGCACAGGTTCAAATCCTGTAGCTGACGATTAATTCTTTTTTTGCTCTGCCGCTAATCCCTTGTTTTGCTCTGCTGTTTTTCATCCAGACCCTGTGTCTGCTTGCTCTCTCTTTTTCTGCTTCTTTTCAAAAGTAATCGGCTTAATGGATAAAATAGTGCTTGTGTTGCTTGTCTGAGCGTGCACATGCACATCTTTTAAACTCAGCCGCTGTCGTGAGCACACTCTTTTTGTGGCCACGCTCAAATAATTGCATAAATTCAAATTCCCCATTAGCTGGTAGGGTGTCCCCCTTCGCTCTCTCGTTCTCTCGTTCTCTCGTTTTCTTGTTTTCTTGTTTTCTTGTTCTCTCGTTCTCTTGTTCTCTCGTTCTCTTGTTCTCTTGTTCTCTTGCTCTTTCATTTCTTGAGGACAGCCAAGTGCTAGTCCCTTTTTTACAGACACGCACTGACAAAATGCAAAACATGTAAAAGCAACCAAAAACGGTCTATATTGTGTGTGTTAAACCGCCATGAGCGCTGGCTTTTGTATGAGAGTGACTTTGCGTGCAAAGATGCTTATTGGCAATGATAGCCCTCAGCCTGTCGACGCATTCACAAATCACTCAAACGACTGCTAATCTTGGCCAAAAGTGAGCAGGCAAAAGACAAACAGGTGTCCCTAATTCACTATTTCACTGACCACACTACATTTCAGAGTATAGCTGATATATACCTGTATGTATTTGGAAATGAAAAATTGAGGCAAACAACATTGATAAAGTATAAAAAGCATCCAGGCTTGGTACAGAGTGGATGCAATCATCGCTTGCTCAGATATTCTAACCAACAGCACCGATTGGAAAAGCATTAATTGTCCTGCAAAACAAAATTTGGAATTTGCATGGATGTATCTATTTTCATCCACAGTATTGACATTTAAAAATACAATTGAAGCATGGGTAGGCCTGCTTTAATTTACTAACATTCAGACATTGACACCCACGACAAATTATAAAACATGTTTGGCGTGTTGAATATTTTGCACTATCCATTGGCGACTAAAAATAAATACGCAGCGCTCCAGTCAGCGAGACTTACAAAAATACGCGCCAGAATAGCTACCCGTGATTTATTTTAAAGGCAACAATGGCTGCACCAAAGTCACAACAGACGAACCGCCACCAGAACCATCTTGTGATGCTTGTGAAATTAAATTGTTGCACATCGTCCCACATTTTTCTCCCTCTATTTTCAGCCAAGCTGAAAATCGACACACAGCTTTCTTTTATCCTTTATAACTGTCCTCTTAGGCTTTATATGCTGCACACAAAAGAGCGTGCTGTCTTTTTTGCCATTCAAATGGAGGGATGCACATTTTCTGTCTTTTTATTTTTGATTCATTTGTCTCTATAAAAAGTACGAAATGAATCAAAAATAAATTGCACACCAATTCTAAGCAAATATCTACTTTTAAGCCAACTGCACATTATCAATTATTCTTCCCTCATTTTTTTGGCCAAGAAAAAAACGCTCAATGTGATACTGCTCTTTCTATTTCTTTTCTATTTCAGTACTTTTTCTTCCAAGGTCGCTTCTTTTTACGCGGCTGTTAAAAAGGCGGGCGATTCTTTAAGTCAACCACTAGCGCGAATAGTCGAGCAAGCAAAAAAAAATAAATGAAGTAGTGGTGTCTGATGCTGCGGCCAACTCTTAAAATATTCTGCGTATCCGGCCAGAGCCAGAATTATAAAAGAGAGAAAACCAGCCACATGAAAAAATATATTCTCTATCTCTTACACATTTTATTTAATAATTAGCAGCAGCCAAAAATAAGCCTATTTTTAAAAGGTCACACCGCGTTTTTAACAACGCTTTCCACACTCATAAATAATATCTAACATGCGTTTCAAGCTTTGCTACTATACCTTGCAGGGTTTTATGCCTGGTTTTTACACAACGTATTAACTGTGCACGGAATTACCATTGTTGTACCGGTGCCTTTAGAGAGACATGGCAAACGCAACGTTTGTCACGGCTTTTCTAAAGGTGCGCATGCTTTTGTACTTGGCATACCAGTTTTAGCTGTACATTTCTTTTATCAGCCCTGGCACTACATCGCTTACAAACACACTCTACAATTGCAAGATATTTTAGCAAAGCTCATACTCATTTAGATATTTGCATTCACATCCAAATAACTCAACAGAACACAACACAACACAACACAACACAACACAACACAACACAACACAACACAACACAACACACTAGTACAAGATAGAGCAAGTCAACTCATATTTTAACAAGTACACTTTCCAACAAGTACACTCTCTAGCAGATAGACCAGCACACCAGCACATCATCAAACCAGCACACAAGCAAACAATGAGTTCAAAGCGTAATTCAATGCTCTTACCCACCACCTCAAAAAACACTGACACTACGAGACCATCTAGAATGTCGCCCTTAAATCCAAATGTTCCTCAGGGGCCCTCGGCCAGTAGCACATCTACAAACACCGCTACCACTACGCTTGCTGATAGAATGGCAAGCCTTGCACATAAGAGGCCAGTGGCCTCTTTGCAGAATGGCTCATTGTCTGCAACCGCGCAGAAAATAAATACAAAGCCGGCCATCTCTTCTGAAGCATATGCAAACATGTCATTGGCTGCCAGAATGGCAATCCTGGCACCCAAGAAGCCCGTGGGCGCTACAATAACAGGCTCGACATCTGCCATTGCACTAAAGAAGAGACACGACTTGATGGCCGTGACCATTCACTATGTTGCAAAGGTCGAAAAGCAAGGGATAAAGGTAGATGAGGAGTTTAAGTACGTTTTAAATATTCCAAAGACCGCCACTCTTGTTGATTTAAAGATTGAATTTGCCCGCATTTATATTGAGATGGGCCCATTCAGCTTTGCAAACAACAAGAGTTATAATGTCACATGGAGCGGGGGCAAGTGCGTTCACGAGTTTACTGAAGCCAGCGGTAAAAGGCTGTTTCTCAAGCTTGAGAAGGGAGCCAGAATGTTTAAAATTCCAAAGAGTACCGAGTGGAACATAATAAAAAGCGAGACTAGGTTCTAATAACTACAAGTATTTGGATTTATAATTTTATATTGCACCAAACAGCGGGCCTAAGTTTAAATTACTGCTAGTCTGTCATCGACTAGGCGTATACTTTTAATAGTTTTTACAACCCTTTAGTTTTTCCTTCAATTCGTATATTTAAATATTATCAACTAAATATAAAACTAAAATTAAAACCTAGACGCTGTTGCACAGACTGCAGATATGGAAGTGGATGTCGAGGTTGGGAATCATGAAGCAAGTTTCCGTCCGCATGCCGATTGATAGAGTACTAATTGGACTATGCAGGCGTAAATTAGGGAGGCATCGTAATGATGCCCAGACATGCTCCCCATTTTGCAATGCACACGCGTGAGTGCACACACACGAAGACCACAACACTGACTTGCCAAGATACCAGTCTGCTCGCAGAAGATCCAGTTCTCCCCAACGGAGTGCACAATTGGCAATGTGCACAACAAAGGCGACGAGGCACATATATACGATGAGGCCGGCCCTAGTAGTACTTTGGAAACATCAGTAATAAATTCCTTTATAAATTCACCCCCACTTTTCTAACACTAGGCAACTAGTTCCCCTCACGCCCCCTCTTACATAACAATGGAATATGCGGTGCATTTCATACGTTTTCATAAAAACAACTAAATATTAAAATGATGTATGCAATTATGCTATTGTAAAGCTTAAGGCGTGGGCATAGTACATTTAGAATATCTTAAAAATATAATTGATGATAAACTAAAAGAGGCAGTGCCATGTGGGCAGCGCTGTGAAGGTCTTGTTGACATTTGATGTGAGCCAGCAATATCTGGAATGGACATTGTGGCCATACAGACAATCTTGATAAGCTCGGTGCTTAAAGATGGTAATAGTGGCCTGGAATGTGGGTTGGGCACCACAGCTATTATGCGAAAAAAAAATAACTGTTAAAAATTAGCGTGGTTCAATGTTAAATTATTGTATGCAAATATTTACTTTCATTTATTTCTAGAAACTGGGTATTTCAAGGAAATATTTTATTAATGCGGATACAGCACTATTTTGTATTAAGCAGTAGAATTCATTTCAGAAAATAATAAAGGCCAAGTCACACTCTATTTATAATAAAATTGTGAGTAAAGTAAAAGCTCATAGTTCCTTCCTTTTTAAGTTTACTTTACAAAATGAGCAACCAAAAATGAAAATTGCAGAGGATGAAAAAAATTTAGCTACTTTTAATAATTGCGATTTTCCATTATCTTATCTTCCATTTATTTATTTAATGGATAACATATGCAAAACACCACATTGATAGTTATATATGATTGACCATAGAAGTTGCAAACCAAAAGATGCGGGATGGTGTGGATATAATGTGCTGTCCGTAATGGGAAAAAATATAGCACTGTAGTAAATGAGCGTAATGATAACGGGTAAAGGCAAAAAACCTACAACAAATATTATTTTATTTGTTAATTGGTTTTAAACCAACACTTCTTTTTACTTGGTTCATTTGTTTTAACTAAATCCAATGTTATGTCTTCATATGTAAAACCTATCATACACTTTTTTTTAGTTTTAAAAGTTATTTTGCCGGATTCTGAACTAAACACAACTTTAAATAAAGTCTTTGAATGAGATTCAATATAAAGGGTATTGTGACAAACATCACCTTTTTCATATCGTAATTCAAAAGTTTTCCAATCTATATTAGGATAATCACATGTCAATGTATTGTGAACATCCATTATGGTTGCATTATTGTGAATATAAATTTTGGTATTAACGGATAGATTATTTCCCCCAGCCATGATTGTAATGAAAGGTTAAAGCCTATTGTTGCGTCAACGTTTTGTGTATTGCTTGATGTTATGCGTTTTCCTGCATAAACCTTACTGGAAATTACAGAAAATATAATGCGATGGAGAAAATAGGTGTGTTGGCAATATTAAGCAGACAATGAAGTTTACAATTTTTTTGGTTGGATAATAGGAGAAGTGGGAATTGTCTTGCTTATATACATTATAAATGGCAGATTTGGTGTATAATGAGGTGGTTTAATATTCCTAGTAAGGCATGGCTGCCACAAACTAGCAGTGTTGCGATATTGAATGCTATTTTTAGGTCGTGGTATTTTTACACAGCCCTTTATTTTATAAAAAAATCGGATGGGTTCTTTGGAACATTTATTTATAAAGTCACTCGGCAAGCTCATTGTATAAAGACAAGTGCGCGTTCGCCCAAAGTCTTTTCTTGCATTTGTTTGAATTATTTGATGAAACGAAAGAGACAGTCAAAGGATTTTGCAGCGGGGGCCGGAAGGTTGGTTGCCACTTTTACAATTTGCGTTTTTCTCTTCCCCTTGCCATTTATGAATTATTATATAAAATGAGTGGGTTCAAACATTCCAAGCCAAGTGCCATATCGAACTAAAATTATTGATTTGTTTTTACTTTGGGTCCAACTCACACTGTTTTTTCACGCTACGTATCGTGGGCAATCGAATTCATTTTAAAGCTTGATTTTTATGGCCAAACATGTTGATTGGACAAACAAGATGGCGAAAAACGTAAAAAATGAATGGAGAGCAGCGCGAAAACTTGTGGAAAAAAAGAGCACCACCCTTTATTTTAAACGCGATTCCAATTTATTTTTATATACTTTTATTCCCCTTTTTCGATTTTGGCAAATCATTTCGCAATTTATTCAAGAACTTTGTTTATTTCTAAGCTATGCCTCCGACCAAGCGTGGGCAGAAGCGCGAGCCCAACCACACGGTAGTCGAACCTGAACCCAACAATAAACACAGTATAGACAGCGACGACGACAACAGCGATCCTGACGCCTCGGAGGATATTCCAATCTCAAAGAAGCGCGGAAGGAGAGCAGCGAACGACAACGGCAACTGCAGCAACGAAACCCAGCACAATTCCAATGAATACCGGGCTGGCTCGATAATGCACATTTCGCTGCGCAATTTCGTCACATACGACAGTATCGAACTGTCGCCTGGGCCCAACATGAACATGATCATTGGACCCAACGGCACCGGCAAGAGCACGATTGTGTGCGCCATAGCGCTTGGGCTGGGCGAGAAGACGTCGGTGCTCGGCAGAGCCAAGGACATATCGGAGTTTGTCAAGCACGGGCATGAGCGGGGTCATATTGAGATCACCCTGGCAGGGCACGGCGGGGCGACTGCGGGCGACAGCGGCGTGGTGAAGATTGCGCGCGAGATCATCCGCGAGGGCAACAAGTCGACGTGGCATATTAACGGGCGCCACGCTACGGCAACGGAGGTGGCGAGGACGACGCGCGAGCTGCAGGTGCAGGTTGGCAGCCTGTGCCAGTTCTTGCCGCAGGACAGGGTGGTCGAGTTCTCAAAGTTGTCGCCGCAGGAGCTGCTCAGGGAGACGCAGGTGGCTGTAGGCCGCGAGGACCTCAAGAGCCTGCAGGCCGAGCTTGCGGTCAAGCGCGCGCAGGAGAGACAGGTGATGGATGGGATCCAGCGGTCGGCGCAGGACACGCAGGATCTGCGCAAGAAGAACGAGCTGCTCGAGCGCGACGTGCAGCGGTGGCAGGAGCGCCTGGCGGCCGAGTCGCAGCTGCGCATACTGACAGCCCTCGTCCCGGTGGCGCGCTACACTGAGGCAAAGGCCGGCCATGACCGCGCCAAGGAGGCGCGTCGGCTCGCCCTTGCTGCCTACCAGCAGGCAATGAACGCAACGGGCCCTGCCGAGGAGGAGCTTGAGGAGCTCGAGGCCAAGATCGCCAAGAGCGAGAACCAGCGGCGCCAGCTTTCGGGCAGGCGCGAGACGCTGGAGCGCGATGCGCGCCGCCAGATGGGGAAGCTCACGCAGCTCGAGACGGCGCATCGCGACCTCAACTCCGAGATGGACGAGCTCAAGAAGAGTGCACAGCGGCGCCGCGAGAAGATCGCTGCGCTCAGGGCAGAGGTTGCCCGGCTCGAGGCGGCGCACGCAGAGGAGCAGCCACCAGACGAGGCCGCTTCCGAGGACGCACGGCGGCGGCTCGCCGACCTGCGCGACCGCAAGATGCAGCTGAACAACGAGATTGTCGCGGTGCAGGAGGAGCAGACAGCGCTGATGGCGTCGGGACAGCGCATCAACCGCCAGCTCGAGCAGTGCGGCCAGCAGCTGAAGGACCTTGACAACGTGGCCTTGAAGCGGCGTGAGGGCCTGCGCCGCTTCCACAACGACAGCTACCGCGCGCTCGAATGGGTCGAGGCCAACCGCGACAAGTTCAAGCAGCACGTGTTTGCGCCAATCTGCCTCGAGGCCTCGGTGCAGGACCTGCGCTACGCCAACCTGATTGAGACTCTGGCGTCGATGAGCACGCTGCGCACTTTTGTGACGCAGTGCAAGGAGGATTACCAGACGCTCACGCGCCACGCCATTGACACCATGCGCCTGCGCATCGATGTGGTCTGCAATAACAGGAGCCTGAACTCCTTCCTCCCGCCGCACCCAAGTGAGGCAATCAGAAGCTTGGGCTTTGACGGGTACGCGCTGGACTTTATCGAGGCGCCGCGCCCGGTTCTGGCGGCCATGTGCGTCCGCGACAACATCCACGAGATCCCGATTGCTCTGGGCAATGTTGACAACGAGGCCATCGGGGCGAACCACATGTTCGGCGAGTACATTGCCTGCGGAGTCCGTTCCAAGGTCACCCGCGGGCGCTACGGCTCGCGCGCTGCCTCGGTCATGACGTCGCGTGTCAAGAACCAAGCGCGGCTCCTGTCCGCTTCGGGCGAGACCGAAGAGACACAGGCAGTTCGGGAGCGCTGCAGCAAGGAGATCGACGACTTCCGCGACCAGCTGCAGGCCAACGAGCAGAAGATGAAAAAGATCAGCCAAATGGACCAGAAGGTGCGTAATGCACATCGCCAGATCGAGGCGCAGGAGGACGAGCTGCGCCAGGAGCTCGGGCGGAGAAAAGAAGCGCTGCGCACTTGGGAGCGCCATCGGGTTCAGCTGGAGACCAAGCAATTGATGTTGAGGGAGGCCGTCGAAGAGGACCGTCAGGAGGCCAATGGCGGCACTCAGGCCCAGCGGCGGCAGCGCCAGCAGATTGCCCAGCGGCTCAAGGACAATGCCCACCAACGGGCGGACATCATTGCAGTCATAGCCGATGCTGCCAAAGAGTTGGTCGATGACATCCACAAAATGGTGGCCACCGGCCTCGCCGGCCTCAAGGATGCTCGCGCCCTGGGCGAACTGCGGGCTGAGGCCGAGCGCCAGCGCGAGGCCATCACCGAATCCAAGCGGTTGTTTGACCAGGCCACCGAGGACTTCAATCTCGCGAAGCAGAACGCCAGGTCTGCGCTCGAGGAAACGCGCACGATCACTGAGGGTATGACTGATCATGAGCGGCAGGCAGTGCGCGACGCGCAGGCGGAGCGCGGCAACATGTCCTACGAGGAGCTGGACATTGAGCTGTCGACATGTCGCCAGCGGCTGAGCATGGCAGCCAACAGCGGGCTGTCCTCTCGCGTCATGGAGAACTACGAGGAGCGCAAGAAGCAGCTCGCTGAGATGATCTCCAACCAGCAGCGGCTCGAGCACGAGCTACGCAAGGTGCGCCGGAGAAAGCAGCGCCTGCGCGAACAGTGGGAGGCTCCGCTAGCCGAGATCATCTCCAAGATCGGTCACAACTTTGAGGCCATGTTTGACCAGATCGAGTGCATGGGTGAGATTCGGCTCAAGCGCGCGGGTGACGGTGTTGTGTATAACAACATCCACACCTCTGCTGCAAATGGCGACAACGACGATGGCAGTGACAATGGGCGACCAGCTGTCGTGCCACAGGACGACGAGGACTACAGCAACTGGGGTGTCGAAATCCGCGTTGCGTTCCGCAAAAACGAGGCGCTGCAGGCGCTGGACAACCACCGGCAGTCTGGTGGCGAACGCGCAGTGTCAACCATCCTGTACCTGCAGTCGCTGCAGTCGCTGGTCGCAGCGCCCTTCCGCGTAGTCGACGAGATTAACCAGGGCATGGACCAGCGCAACGAGCGCCTGGTGCACCGTCTGATCGTCGATACCGCGTGCAAGAAGGGATCGTCGCAATATTTTTTGATCACGCCGAAGCTGCTGCCGGACCTCAGCTACCACCCGCTGATGAAGGTCCTGTGCATTTTCAACGGCGAGTGGCAGCCTGAGGCCTTCAACTTCAACAAGTACATTACCAATGCCCGCCGGCAACCCACTCACGCTTAAAGCGCTCACTGACTCTGTTGTTTTTATTCCATTTGTTTTATTTATTTATTCAACTGCTTGTTTAATATTATATTGTTCACCATCATTTCCAACTGCGCGAGGTACGGGTCAACCGCATCGGGGTCCTTGTCGCGCAACGCGTTGCACAGCTTGAACAGGTACTCGCGGTTGGTTCCTGAAGGCCCCTCAGCACGCGCAATTACCCAGGCAGTGTCCTCGATTGATGATGCACCGGCGAAAGATGGATTGCTACTTACTCCGACATATACCATGACTTGGCTCAACACTGGCACCGTGTCGCTATCACTGCCAAAAACATCGACAAAATCAATCGTGTATCCATCCTTCTCACGGAAATCCAAGTGCTCCTTGACTGCCCGCTCCATACCGCTCTTCACCTTGTACGCCATGCCCCAGCACGCCACGTCGTCTGCGACTGTGTCCTTGGAGAAAATTATATTCCACTCACAGGCTGGGATCAGAGTGCATACTCTTCCAGGGTTCTCGTCAGTGCCACGGTGGTCGTGCGACTCTTGCAGGAATGCTCGCTTGCGGCCCTTGATGTATCCGAATACCTGCTCTTCGACTGGGAAATCGACCCTGTAGATGATGGACCCGTAGCCAAAGACCCATAGAGGCTGGTTGTTCTCCCAGGGCGTGCCCAGGGCGATGGTTGTCGGTGCTGGGTTGTGTGTAACCGCGGAGATCGTCATCTGATTATTTAGTCAGGTAAAGTTAAAACAGTAACAAGAAAGAGTATTGAAATCGATGCGGAAAAAACAAAATGAAAAACAGAAGAAAAGAAAGAGAATAGTAAAGAAAAAAATTGAAGCAGCAGCCGATGATAGTATACAGCACACTAAAGGAAATGGACCATGGATATCATCCAGTCTGCGACCCAGCCAATGTAGTGGTACATCCATTTTAATCGAATAGAATTTGTTCACGTTTTCCGCAATTACTAAATCAATCGCCTATCAGCTCGCAGCGCTGGTTCCACGCGGCATCGGCGCACAAAGCGTCCATCGCCGGCCCTTCAAGAGTCACGTACAGATGCAGCGAACTGTACTCCGATGCTGGCCCCTTTGCTGATGCTGGAGGGCCGGGAAATATAATGATGTAGTTGGGCCTGGGATTGATCGAGCGCGTCATGGTCGGACGCCCGGCGCCGAAATCAGCGTCATAAACAGGAATCCTGTTCATACACGATACACCCACAGTGCGGTGGTTAGTGTCGAGGCCAGGAAACCAAAAGTGGCGCCAAGGCTCCTTTGTGCCGCACGCCGCCATACGGCTGTACTCCGCGTTGACCCAGCGCATTGCGGCCTGCAGATATTCTGGTGAGTACTTGCCCAGGCTCAGGCGCACGCGCCGGGCGAGCACTGGGAATTGGTCGTTATCCATGATCTCGCCTGCCACTACCTGGCACTCGGCCAGGATCAGTGGAGACCCAAGCCCACGCAATGGCAGGCCTAGCACGCGCCGCATGTCCATTGTCTGGAAGACCGTCCAGTCGCCGGCCTCATACACGCGGCTATTCGTGTTGGCCTGCGCAACACACTGCACTACAAACGCCGCCAGAACGTTGTTCGACGACACCCACTCGCCCTCATTCAGAACGCCGCTGTCAACCACCTGCTGTTTAAGGTGGGCGATGCTGGCTGTGGATATCTCAAACACGCACGCGCGCATGCTTTTTCCCACTACGGGTTTGGATATGTCGGTTGCAATCTCAGATGGTGTCTTGGACGCGTCAGCACATATTTCTGCCGGGGGAAGAGCGCTGCGCGTGTTGATAGTCTTTGGGGTGGACTGCGTCTCAAGGTCCAATGGAATTGACATAAAGCCCAGCCCACTTTTGTGGCACCTGGCCCAGTGCGAGATAAAGTTGAACATTGCGTTCCCGTCAAACACCACATGATTTGTCATAGTGAACAGCGCCAAGCCGCCGTCCGCCAGATAGCTGACCTTGATCATCAGCATCGGCTTGTCAAATTCCTTGCTGATGATACCGCTTGGAACATCCATATCGATGCCGTGCTGCTTGGCCAGTGAGTACGAAAACCCACGGCTCTTGATCTCCGAGTACGAGACCGACAGCACATCCTGGAACTCAAGTGTCGGCGGGTTGCTGTTGCTGGGGTCGTAGTCAATCGACACGGTTGAGTCCGAGTGAATGCAGAACCTGCCAAGCAAAAGCGGACACCCGTGTAGTGCGGTTGCCAGCGAGCTGTGTAGCCGGTCCCGCGACATGATGGTAGATAGCTGCGGGCTGGGCGCGTAATATTGAATGGCAGGTTTGTAAAACTGAAACATGAACTGCGTGTCGCTTGTGATGTGCTTGCTGACCGCCAGAGCCGGAAGCAACTTGCCCATGTTGACGTGCATTTTTTTGGCTTTAAACACAAGGATGTGAATATTTCAAAATGAAAAGTTGATAGCGCTGTACGTGTCTTTAAAAAATAGTAGAAAATGGCAAAAAATAAATATTGAAAAAGAAAAAGAAACTAAGCACAGGTTCCAGTCTTCGCGGCAGAGTTTGTGTGTATATAAACAAATAAAGAATGCTATTTCAGAATTGCCCTCCCCCTTGCGGTATGCACAAATATAAACAAGGATAACATTGGTGTTGGTTACTTTTGTTTGCCAGCGCCACAAATGATCAGCCGAATAAAAAAAGAAGGAAAAACAAAAAATGTTTCAATCCAGGATCGAACTGGAGACCTTACGCGTGTGAGGCGTACGTGATAACCGACTACACCATTGAAACAAGTGCGAATTCCAGCTATTAGCTAATTTCTATTTAGCTTAATTACAAATTAATAATGAAGTAAAAGCATAAATTAAGTAATTTTGGCAGAAAGCAAATTTTTACTGTTAAATTCTACGATAAACATTTTATATTAAAAACAAGGTTTTGAGGAAATACCAAAATAACTTTAAAGTTGGCTGTCTGGCCAATTTTTTGTATCATGTTTTTATGTAAGAGGGGGCGTGAGGGGAACTAGTTGCCTAGTGTTAGAAAAGTGGGGGTGAATTTATAAAGGAATTTATTACTGATGTTTCCAAAGTACTACTAGGGCCGGCCTCATCGTATATATGTGCCTCGTCGCCTTTGTTGTGCACATTGCCAATTGTGCACTCCGTTGGGGAGAACTGGATCTTCTGCGAGCAGACTGGTATCTTGGCAAGTCAGTGTTGTGGTCTTCGTGTGTGTGCACTCACGCGTGTGCATTGCAAAATGGGGAGCATGTCTGGGCATCATTACGATGCCTCCCTAATTTACGCCTGCATAGTCCAATTAGTACTCTATCAATCGGCATGCGGACGGAAACTTGCTTCATGATTCCCAACCTCGACATCCACTTCCATATCTGCAGTCTGTGCAACAGCGTCTAGGTTTTAATTTTAGTTTTATATTTAGTTGATAATATTTAAATATACGAATTGAAGGAAAAACTAAAGGGTTGTAAAAACTATTAAAAGTATACGCCTAGTCGATGACAGACTAGCAGTAATTTAAACTTAGGCCCGCTGTTTGGTGCAATATAAAATTATAAATCCAAATACTTGTAGTTATTAGAACCTAGTCTCGCTTTTTATTATGTTCCACTCGGTACTCTTTGGAATTTTAAACATTCTGGCTCCCTTCTCAAGCTTGAGAAACAGCCTTTTACCGCTGGCTTCAGTAAACTCGTGAACGCACTTGCCCCCGCTCCATGTGACATTATAACTCTTGTTGTTTGCAAAGCTGAATGGGCCCATCTCAATATAAATGCGGGCAAATTCAATCTTTAAATCAACAAGAGTGGCGGTCTTTGGAATATTTAAAACGTACTTAAACTCCTCATCTACCTTTATCCCTTGCTTTTCGACCTTTGCAACATAGTGAATGGTCACGGCCATCAAGTCGTGTCTCTTCTTTAGTGCAATGGCAGATGTCGAGCCTGTTATTGTAGCGCCCACGGGCTTCTTGGGTGCCAGGATTGCCATTCTGGCAGCCAATGACATGTTTGCATATGCTTCAGAAGAGATGGCCGGCTTTGTATTTATTTTCTGCGCGGTTGCAGACAATGAGCCATTCTGCAAAGAGGCCACTGGCCTCTTATGTGCAAGGCTTGCCATTCTATCAGCAAGCGTAGTGGTAGCGGTGTTTGTAGATGTGCTACTGGCCGAGGGCCCCTGAGGAACATTTGGATTTAAGGGCGACATTCTAGATGGTCTCGTAGTGTCAGTGTTTTTTGAGGTGGTGGGTAAGAGCATTGAATTACGCTTTGAACTCATTGTTTGCTTGTGTGCTGGTTTGATGATGTGCTGGTGTGCTGGTCTATCTGCTAGAGAGTGTACTTGTTGGAAAGTGTACTTGTTAAAATATGAGTTGACTTGCTCTATCTTGTACTAGTGTGTTGTGTTGTGTTGTGTTGTGTTGTGTTGTGTTGTGTTGTGTTGTGTTGTGTTGTGTTCTGTTGAGTTATTTGGATGTGAATGCAAATATCTAAATGAGTATGAGCTTTGCTAAAATATCTTGCAATTGTAGAGTGTGTTTGTAAGCGATGTAGTGCCAGGGCTGATAAAAGAAATGTACAGCTAAAACTGGTATGCCAAGTACAAAAGCATGCGCACCTTTAGAAAAGCCGTGACAAACGTTGCGTTTGCCATGTCTCTCTAAAGGCACCGGTACAACAATGGTAATTCCGTGCACAGTTAATACGTTGTGTAAAAACCAGGCATAAAACCCTGCAAGGTATAGTAGCAAAGCTTGAAACGCATGTTAGATATTATTTATGAGTGTGGAAAGCGTTGTTAAAAACGCGGTGTGACCTTTTAAAAATAGGCTTATTTTTGGCTGCTGCTAATTATTAAATAAAATGTGTAAGAGATAGAGAATATATTTTTTCATGTGGCTGGTTTTCTCTCTTTTATAATTCTGGCTCTGGCCGGATACGCAGAATATTTTAAGAGTTGGCCGCAGCATCAGACACCACTACTTCATTTATTTTTTTTTGCTTGCTCGACTATTCGCGCTAGTGGTTGACTTAAAGAATCGCCCGCCTTTTTAACAGCCGCGTAAAAAGAAGCGACCTTGGAAGAAAAAGTACTGAAATAGAAAAGAAATAGAAAGAGCAGTATCACATTGAGCGTTTTTTTCTTGGCCAAAAAAATGAGGGAAGAATAATTGATAATGTGCAGTTGGCTTAAAAGTAGATATTTGCTTAGAATTGGTGTGCAATTTATTTTTGATTCATTTCGTACTTTTTATAGAGACAAATGAATCAAAAATAAAAAGACAGAAAATGTGCATCCCTCCATTTGAATGGCAAAAAAGACAGCACGCTCTTTTGTGTGCAGCATATAAAGCCTAAGAGGACAGTTATAAAGGATAAAAGAAAGCTGTGTGTCGATTTTCAGCTTGGCTGAAAATAGAGGGAGAAAAATGTGGGACGATGTGCAACAATTTAATTTCACAAGCATCACAAGATGGTTCTGGTGGCGGTTCGTCTGTTGTGACTTTGGTGCAGCCATTGTTGCCTTTAAAATAAATCACGGGTAGCTATTCTGGCGCGTATTTTTGTAAGTCTCGCTGACTGGAGCGCTGCGTATTTATTTTTAGTCGCCAATGGATAGTGCAAAATATTCAACACGCCAAACATGTTTTATAATTTGTCGTGGGTGTCAATGTCTGAATGTTAGTAAATTAAAGCAGGCCTACCCATGCTTCAATTGTATTTTTAAATGTCAATACTGTGGATGAAAATAGATACATCCATGCAAATTCCAAATTTTGTTTTGCAGGACAATTAATGCTTTTCCAATCGGTGCTGTTGGTTAGAATATCTGAGCAAGCGATGATTGCATCCACTCTGTACCAAGCCTGGATGCTTTTTATACTTTATCAATGTTGTTTGCCTCAATTTTTCATTTCCAAATACATACAGGTATATATCAGCTATACTCTGAAATGTAGTGTGGTCAGTGAAATAGTGAATTAGGGACACCTGTTTGTCTTTTGCCTGCTCACTTTTGGCCAAGATTAGCAGTCGTTTGAGTGATTTGTGAATGCGTCGACAGGCTGAGGGCTATCATTGCCAATAAGCATCTTTGCACGCAAAGTCACTCTCATACAAAAGCCAGCGCTCATGGCGGTTTAACACACACAATATAGACCGTTTTTGGTTGCTTTTACATGTTTTGCATTTTGTCAGTGCGTGTCTGTAAAAAAGGGACTAGCACTTGGCTGTCCTCAAGAAATGAAAGAGCAAGAGAACAAGAGAACAAGAGAACGAGAGAACAAGAGAACGAGAGAACAAGAAAACAAGAAAACAAGAAAACGAGAGAACGAGAGAACGAGAGAGCGAAGGGGGACACCCTACCAGCTAATGGGGAATTTGAATTTATGCAATTATTTGAGCGTGGCCACAAAAAGAGTGTGCTCACGACAGCGGCTGAGTTTAAAAGATGTGCATGTGCACGCTCAGACAAGCAACACAAGCACTATTTTATCCATTAAGCCGATTACTTTTGAAAAGAAGCAGAAAAAGAGAGAGCAAGCAGACACAGGGTCTGGATGAAAAACAGCAGAGCAAAACAAGGGATTAGCGGCAGAGCAAAAAAAGAATTAATCGTCAGCTACAGGATTTGAACCTGTGCGGGCAGCGCCCAACAGATTTCTAGTCTGTCGCCTTAACCACTCGGCCAAACTGACTTGATTATTGGCAAGCTATTAGCTCACTTGTTGATACTGGTGTATCTGAGACATATCCAACATGCATGTTTGTGGTTTGCCCTTGCTTGTTTTTTGTCGATAAAGTTTACTCAACGCGCGCTTACTGCCTTAAAATGTTTAACCTCCATAGCAACGTATTGCCTGGCGGATGAAAATATGAATATCAACCTCTGGCAGGGCATGTTTAGAGTGCGCAACATGCAGCTCTCGCCGTTCGTGGAAAAAGCGTGCAGTGCCAACGCAAAAAAGATCCACGGCTTGTGAGATCAGTATTAGCTACTTTCCTAGATTGACTACTTTGAAGCGCAACAGCAAACAGACATGTAAGGAAACGCTCACTTTAATGTATATGACAGCGGGCTTCTGCACACTGACAGCCTCATCTTTATGTTTTCCCATGTGTCGGACACTCGTGTTTTGACGTTTGGCCTAGTGTGCAAGCACATCCGCCAGACCGTGCCCCAGGCGACAGCCATAGCGCCCAATACTCGCGGCCACATATTGTTGGAATATAGAGAACGTTCTATGAACGTGTAGATAAAGTATAATGCTATAAAGTTTATTTAATAACAAGTGCTATGCACTGTGTGAGGTAAAGACTAGAGAGCATATTGCTCTGGTCACTGTGTGACTTATTGTTTGTGTGGCTAAACAGCCAAGACTGGTTAATCAGTTGATCGCCATCAACCAATACATATCTACTACAAGCGAGCACCAGAATCTTAGTCTGAACCATCTGATACCCGACTACATTAAGATCAACCGTGCAGTGCTCGGCAAACATTCCGGGCAAGACACCATTCTAGCTGGGGACAACATGGGCGGTGCGGTCATGGCGCATGCCACGGCACCAAGAAGACTCTTGCCAATCCGCAGCCTGGTTCTTATCGATATTGTCAAAGCCACGGCTCTGGACTCGCTGCATGTCATTCTGTCTTTTTATTCCCGCCAGGCCGCGGTATTTTGCATCCGTATTGAGTGCAACTCATTCAGACATTGACTCAGGAGCCACCCAGAGTCTCGGGTCTGTGCCGTTACTCATTGTGCAGAATGGCAGCAGATGGTCGTGGAAAACGCAGTCGATGCCCACAAAACAGTGTTGGCGAGGATGGTACACGGGGCTGTCAAGGACGCTTGTCAGTGCGCAGACTGCCAAGCTGCTGATTCTTGCTGGGTTAGACAGGCTGGATAAGGAGCTGCTGATTGCGCAAATGCAGGGCGAATTCCAGCTGGAGCTTCTGCCAGCTGCCGGCCACGCCATTCGGGAGAACCTACCCGATATGGTTGGCGACGTCGCCACACTGTTTTGGAAACGCAACTAGCCCCTAAGCACTCCTGTCCGTCGGCGGCGGTAATATAAATTAGAATGTGTAAATTGAAGCGTTAATCAAAATGGAGTATTAATTGCGAACAATTGAAAATATTGAAAAAAGCCAACTTGAACCGTGAGTCTCGACATAAAACGTGAACCTTGCGCTTGACCTACAACAGAAAATAAAGTACACAAAAAAGAAAGCGGTCAACACGACAACAAACAC